>NC_077227.1:180253983-180553983 GCF_027887165.1 Monodelphis domestica | reverse complement strand
CTCTTTTTCTGACTTCCTAAATTGTCTGAAGTGGGAAGAAAGACTCACCTTGATTTTTCTCTTGGCTCTGGCACTGGTAAAATCAATTTTATTGTTAGTTAACTTTATTGCCTTAGCTTTTATCTATTTCATTGGTTTTGTTTTTCTCAAAAAAAAAAAAAAAAAACAAACAAGTCCTTGTGCCTATTTAACGTGTTATTTTGAAGTTGTTTGGAGAGGAATGTTGGAGGAGTTTGAATTAGTGTTCCCTCTACTCTATAATCTTGGTTTTACTACTGGTAATCTCTTACTTTCTTTTTTCTTGTTTTGTTGCTATAGCTAAAATTTCTATCACTGTAGCAAACATTAATGCTAACAATAGATATCCTTCCTTTACCCCTGATCTTATGGATAATTTATTTTTATTGCAGGTAATGTTTCCTCTTAGTTTTTGATAGATAGTACTTATCAAATTAAGGAAAGATCCCTTTATTCCTATGTTTTCTGATTTTAAAATAATATGGGTATTGAATCTATTTTGAGACTTTTTATTCATATGTTTATCAAATTACATGGTTTGGTTTGTTCTTATTATTAATACGGTCTATCATTTAGATAGTTTTCCTACTATTGAACCAAACCTGTATTCTTCAAATGACTCCAACTTGGTCATCATGTATAATCTTATTGGTTTGTTATTGTGACTTCCTTGATAATATTTTGTTTCTTTTCTTTTGTTTCCCTTTTCTGTTTCTGTTTTAATTTTTTGCATCAGTGCTCATTAGAGACATTGGTCTACATTTTTTACTCCTCTGTTTTGTCTTCTCCTTGATTTAGTTATCAAGATTATATTTTTATATTATTTTTTTAGTGGCCCTTCATTAAATTTATTTTTTTTTGCCTTGAAGTATATACAAATATTTGAAATATTTCTGTTTTTCTGCATCTCTGAGGTATTCTACAATTCCCCCTTTATCCTTACCTTCATACTTTGCCTAATGAATTATTTGAAAGTTTTGTTCTTTGTGATTTCTACCAGTTGCTGCTAATACTGCCTTATGCACCCAATAAGCACAATTCTAACAATCTTTCATGACAGATCTTTAAATACTTGAAGAGTACTCTCATACTCCTTAAGATTTGTTCTACAGTTCTCTCACCATCCTAGTTTCATTTCTTTAGTTCATGAATATCCTTCTTTTACAAATTGTGTTCAGACATGCTTCAGGTAGCAGGTAAAATTTTTACTACCTATTACTATTCCTTGAAGAAGTGGTGTCATTTTATAGATAAGATGAACTTTTTGTGTGAAGGTGTAAACTTTCCTTGCCGTGGAGTTCACTTCCTAGTGAGGGAGAAATTTAAAGTTAAAATATTAAGGAGCAGTACCAACCCAAAACAAAAGAGTAAAAATAGATAATTGAATTCATAATGTAAGACAATGAGCCAGTATAATTTGATTAAGTGATTTTATGCTTTAGGAAAATATCTATTTATAACAGATGAGGATATTTTGTTGTTCAGTTATTTCAGTTGTTTCTGTGACCCCATTTGGGTTTTTCTTGGCAAAGATACTATAGTGATTTGCCATTTCCTTTTCCACCTCAATTTACAGATGAGGAAACTGAGGCAAACAGGATTAAGTACCTTGCCTAGGGTCACACAGCTAGTAAGTATCTGAGACCAGATCTGCACTTAGGAAGATGAGTATCCATTACACCACCTAGCTGCTCCTCCTAAGTACATACGGTTGCCCTATTTCAATAAATTCCTGAAGCGTTTGGACAATTTTAGCAGTTTGCTAATGATATTCAATTTTCAGAAAATAAAAGACAAAATAAAAATAAAAAACAAAAAAATATATTGCCTACCATCTCCATGTTTCTTGAATTTAAAACATCAAATATTCCAGAAAGTACCATTCATCTTCATGCTCCCTGTCTCTATAGTGTTATATCCCAGGATCCTAGATTTTAAACTAGAGAGGTCCATGGCACCCAACTCCATTATTTTAGAGAGGAGGAAATTGACATTTAGAGATGTCAAATGAGGCTGTGGGTCACATAGATTCTAAGGGTATGAAGCAAAATTGTAACTCAGGCTTCCTTGCTCCAAAGCCAAGATTTTATCTCTTGTACCACTTAACTGCCTCTCTTCCTAGCTCCTGGATCTTTTTTACATGTACCCCAACGGGATATTTCTCAATAGCCTCTGGATTCCACTGCTGTAAGAGGTAAACTTTAGACCATTATAGACTCATAGTCTCTTCATATACCTTTCTGAAGTGTAAGACCTTTGTCATGGCAATTATGAAATGAAGCTTCCCCAACTCCCTCCTTACCTACGGGGTAACAGAAGGGGTGGTTCAATCCAGGGAGTTTATTTAATAGAATAATATGTTGTGTTAAAGTCTGACAATACATGTTTATTTAACTCTGAAGACATAAGAAAAAGAAATAGCCTAATCTAGGAACCCAGAACTTCTTGGAATAATCTCCTGGATGACCAATCGATTCTTGGGAGCTGACAACCTAGTAACAAGTTTTTATCTTTGTGGAAAGGAATGCAAACAAAGTATACTATCAGAACTCTGAAAAAAAAAGAGAAAATGAATGTCCTTCTTAGACTCCACAATATCAGCCCTTTAAATTCAAGTTGATCAATCTTGACTGCTTCCAGTCTAGTGGTAAATCTTTGAACAATTGCAGTATCATTTACACAAGTGTACCCTAGTGTATACAACACAATTGTTCCTGAAAAGTTGTATGAAAATCATATTTTCAAAAACCAAATCATATTTTCATTGTTTTGGGGACCCCAGAGGAAAAATGAAGAATGGCTGATTATTTAAAGTGGAATTATAAGAAATTTTCATATAAAATCAGATTAATTAACTATTTAATTATTAATTACTGTTAGATTGTGAGCTCCTTGAGGGCAAGAACTGTTTTTCATCTCTTTTTGTTTCACTAGCACTTAGCACAGTACCTAGTACATAGTATGTATTTAATAAACATTGATTTATTAGGAGACTAATCATGTCCAGCTCTCTGTTGGGTTCTGATAATGCCAATAGAAACAAAGTATTGGTACCTTTCCTCAAGGAGCTCAAAATCTACTTGTATATTGGACAGATAAGCAAGCAAAATATAAACTGGAATGTGGTAAGTACACGTGTGAAATATTTAATTCATTTTTTTGGAAAAATAATGGCATATTCATTTGTCTACAACAGCTAAGGCAGCACAGGGTTTAATGCTGGAGTTGGAGTTAGTAAGACCTGAGTTTGAATCTTGCCTTAGACTCTGGCTAATTGTGTGACCCTGGAAAATTTATATACCTTAATTTTCTTTTCCATAAAATGGGGATAATAATAGTATCTACCTCCTAGAGCTATTGCAAAGATCAAATAAGATAAATAAAGGGCTTTGGAAAACAAAGCTACGTAAATACCAGCTATTGTCATTTGTTGTTGTTATTATTGTTATTTTCTACTTGGATGTTGATCAGGCCTCTTTAAAATATTGAATGGGGTAGTTAGGTGGCACAGTGGATAGAGTGCTATACCTAAAGTCAGGAAGACTCAGTGAGTCCAAATCTGTCTTCTGACACTTAGTAGCTATGTGATCCTGGCCAAGTAACTTAACCCTCTTTGTCTTAACTTCTCATCTGTAAAATGAGCTGGAAAAGGAAATGGTAAATCACTCCAGTATCTTTGCCACGAAAACCCCAAATGGGATCATGAAGGATTGGATATGACTGGAATTCCCCAAAAACAACAATATTAGATTCCTGCAATGGAAACAAAAGCCTGTATTTTGGATGTAGTATAACCTATCCGTAGCAAGGATTAATATTTAGTATATTCTCTATTTCCTTACATTTACATATGGGCTTACTAACATAAACTATAAGTGTCTTGAAGGCAGGGACTGGTTTGTGTTTGTATCCCTGGTAGGCAGCCTAGTACATAGCAAATTATAGATACTTATTGAATTTAATTGAATGGTGTCATCACTTCATCTCCAACCACTGGTAACATTAATTATTGTACCATTATGGTTATTACAACATTAAAAGCAGGTTGCTGTAACATCGAATATTCTCTTTTTAAGATTAAAAAAAACATAATTTATATGCTAGTCTTAAGAGAATAAATTGTTTCCTATCTAGTAATATGACAGACTAAGGTCATTGGATCAGTATCATTGGAACAGAAGATTTAAAATTGGAAGAAACCTTGGAGATAGAGCCCAGGTTGTGCTTAATTTAATGCTCTAATTAATCAAGGGTTTAGTTAGCAAATAATTTCTCTATCAACCCTCGCTGAAGTTCTTTGCTTCAAAATGTTTAGTCACCTTACCTACTTTTGCAAACATACAACAGAGTAAATAATAAAAATAAAAAAAATAAACAGAGTAAAAAAAAAATACAACAGAGTAAACACATTAAATTTCTCTTGGATGACAGAAGATCTCAAAATGTCTCAGAATCATTATCTTAAACATCAATCCTATCATACCATTTTTTAAGCTGGAGAAAGTATAGGGTAATACCAGAACATCTCTGAACAGTCATATTTTTTAAAGAACACATTTTCAAAGAAGTCTTCAGGAGTACAGTGACAGTAAGAAAGGCTATCTTCTAAAAATGGAGAGTAACCAAACACATTCTAAGTAATCAAGAATTTTGCTTAGTTACTCTGGTTAATTCAAGTATAATTTAATCTGTCTCCTCCCAGTATGGCTAATAATTGGTCCTCTCTGAACCTTGCTTTCCTTATACATAAAATAGGGATAATACATTCATTACTTCCCAAAGTGGTTGTGAAGAAATCATTCTGTCTTAATATTACTACGGACTGTTATATTATCGTTATTAATACTCATTTAATTCATTTAAATCATTCATAATCATTATTGTCAATCAATCTATATAAAAGGTGAAGAGAGAGGAAGTCATATTCTAGAAAAATAGATCTAGAGCTGGGAGGGACCTCAGAGACAATCTTACCCAGCTTTCTAATTTTGTAGATGAGAAACTTTGGCCAAGAGAAGTAAAATGATTTGTCCAAGGTCATTCGGCTAGAAAATACCAGAGGCATTCCAGCTTCCTCTGACTCCAAAAAAGACAGAAAAGATTATATCACTAGAATTCTTTGTTACATTCTCCTTTGTGTTAAAACTTTGGTGATTTGTATTTAAAAAAGTTATCTGAGAGAGGTGCCATATCAAACTATTACCAATATTTCTGAATTAGTTTGTTATATTAATCCTAGTAGGGGGCAGCTGGGTAGCTGAGTGGATTAAGAGCCAGGTCTACAGATGGGAGGTCCTGGGTCCAAATCTGGCTTCAGATACTTCCTAGCTGTGTGACCCTGTGCAAGTCACTTAACCCCTATTGCCTAGCCCTTATGGATCTTCTGTCTTGGAGCTAATATACAGTATTGATTCCAAGATGGAAGGTAAGTTTTTTTTTTTTTTTTAATATTAATCCTAGTAGAAAACAGAGTCTAAAGAAATAAAGACAATGGAAAAGTAAATATGATGGGAGTAGGGAAGAAGAAAGGTTGGTATTGTAGAGAATATTGTAGATGGTTATTTAGGGAAACAACACTAAATTCTGGCTATTAAGGGCTATTAAGGTACAAGAAGGTTGCAGAAAGGGGGAAACCACAAACAGACACCTCTTCCACAATTTTACTTAAGGTCACCTTTCACAAATTCAATAAACCAGTATTAATGTCAACTAGGCACAATAGCTGTGATTTAATCTTATACATGGAGCACCAAGCCTAGGGTTAGGAAAATGAGTTCAAATCTAACCTCAGATACTTACTAGGTATATTACCTTGGGCAAGTTAAATGACCTCAGTTTCTCCTCTGCAAAATGATCTAGAGGAGGAATTAGCAAAGCAATCCAGTATCTGCCAAGATAACCTCAAATGGGGTCTTGAGGTGTCTAATGCCACTGAAAAATAGAACAATAAAAACCTTCTACATAGGCAAAGGACTTAATCTCCATGTGCCTCAGGCAGTTCCCTAAAACAGATTCAATTCAAAGGTAGAAGGAATTCCTCCATTAAAAGATATCAATGAATTGGTGATGCAAAGATAATAATGACCCTAACTGATATTCTATGGGGTAAAAAAGCTACCAGCAAATTTCCTAATCTTTAATTTAAATAATATACTTGTTACTGTAGTCTGTTTTTCTTTATTTTTATTCCTCTTCTCCCTCTTCCCCAATGCTAGACAGTCTGTTCTCTCAGAATTGGAATACACATAATTGGCAAGCCTATTTAGTGCTAGTTATTATGCATCCATTCTCATTCTAGATTCTTCCTCCTCTAAATTGGTCTCCAATTACTCAATACTTTCACTCTTTACTTTCTCCACAGTCTCTTCTTGGCTTTGAGGCAAGAGCACACTGGCTATTCACTTCTCTCTTCTTCCCAGGTAGCTACCATCTTAGTTTTTGCCCATTAAGCTTCCCAGATCTCTTTGGAGAAGGGACCGTTCATTTTTTGATCACATTTGTTTTTTTCTTAGCTTTTCTATGGAACAGTCCTCAAAATGATCAAATTCATTTTTCATCCCTCAGAAACAGCATCTTATCTCTGCCTTTCACCATGAAAGTCATCATTCAATTCTGTACAAAATTGGGTCCCCACTATTTCCAGAATCAGAGAACATTGCTCCTCTTTCCCACCAAAAAAAAATGCCTAGAAAACAAAAAATCTCACTAGTTTATGAGCAGTAAGATGGTGTGGTGAATAGAGCTCCTGGCCAATAGTCATGAAGCTCCGAGTTCAAATCCAGCTTTAAGCATTTATATAAGCTGTGTGACCCTGAGCGAATCACTTAACCTCTGTTTGCTACTTTCCTCCACTGTAAAATAGGGATAATAAGAGCAGCTAACTCTCAGGGTTGTGAGGATCCAGTGAGATAATAATCGTAAAACCTTTAACCTAGTGCCTGGGACATAGTAAATGCTGGATAAATGTTAGTGTTTGTTATTATTAATGATTAGGATTAGTTCACATAATTCTATTATGTAGAATGACGAGTGAAACTTGGGTGAGCTGAGTATTTGCTGGTTGTGCCTGGATAAGCGTGAGCCATTGTTGTTATCCATTGGTGGTTCTTCCTTCCAACACCATCATTGCCTACGGTTCTAGCTGCTAGACTTGACATCATACGAGAGTGGGAGCCTGATATAGAAGTCATGAAGGACACAAACTGAACAATGATAACAACAAAATATCCTATGACCAATAACTACTGGCAGTGAGCGGGGACAGGAGATAGAACATCAGAGCAGGAGTCAGGAAGACTCATCAAATCTGGTCTCAGATACTAATTAGCTTTGTGTTCCTGGGTAAGTCACCTAACCCTGTTTGCTTCAGTTTTCTCATCTAAAATGAGCTGGAGAAGGAAATGGCAAACCACTCCAGTAACTTTGACAAGAAAATCCCAAATGGGGTTATGAAGAGTCAGACATGATTGAACACCAACAATAATAAATAATGAATCTTGACTGGAGTAAATAAATCAGTCCTACTTCTTCATACAAAAAGGAAACAAAGTAAAAACTGAATCTTAATATCTTTCTTTTTTTATAAGCCCTTACCTTCTGTCTTAGAAGTGATACCAAGAATTAGTTTCAAAGCAGATGAGTGGTAAAGGCTAGGCAATGGAGGTTAAGTGACTCGTCCAGAGTCACACAGCAAAGAAATGTTTGAGGCAAGATTTGAACCCAGGATCTCCTGTCTCTAAGTCTGGCCTCAATCTGCTGAGCCACCCAGCTGCCCCTCCTAATTTATTTCTAATGCTAAATGATGTGAATTTTTAGAAACATTGACATACAGTAAACTGGTACCTAGTAAATCCTTAGTTAATGTTGATTAAATTAAATCACATTGATTTTCTGAAGATGAATTTCAGTTATAGGTAATGTAGAGACACCACTGATACAGTTAAAAATGATGAGTGCCAATCCCATATTACACAATGGTTTCTATTTATTATTGAAGGCAATATAAACAGGGAATGGTGGTAATGTAAATAATCTTGTTTTTAACACTTACCTTCTGCCTTAGATCCAATACTGTGTATTGGTAACAAGGCAAAAGAGCAGCAAGGGCTAGGCAATGGGGATTAAATGACTTGTCCAGGGTCACACAGCTAAGAAGTATCTCAGGTCAAATCTGAACTCAGGACCTCACATCTCCAGGTCTGGCTTTCAACCCACTGAGCCACTTCTTTGCCTCCAAATGTAAAGAATCCTGAATTGGGAAACTAGAGTTCTGACTTCTAGTCCTATCCCTATTTCTAATATGTTGGAATCCACTGGACAACTAATTGCATTGCTTTGCCCTAAAATTCTTTGGTTGTAAAATAAGAAAAAAGTGATTTCTACTCTCACTTTGGTCTCTAAATTCTTTGATGCACTATGACCTTATAACATTTATCCTATATACTCTTTCTTTGGCATGTTCAGTAGATGCAAAATATACTCTAACAGCTTTTAAAAAAATATTTAACTTGTCACCCCAAAAGGCTTAAAGTGTAAGCTCTTTAGAGAATGAATAATTTTGTTTGTATTGTGTGGCAGGGGACTTTGCTGGAGAAATAGGATTAAAGAAAGGGATAGGGACTGGATCTATGATTCCTTTGGTGTAAGGAATTTCTATGTGAGGAAATTCCATCCACGCATGCAGATGAGCACTCTTTCTGCAAATTACAATTTTAGAGAGTTACCCAGAGCACCAGGGGATTAAGTGATTAGCCCAGGCAACATTTCAGAGCAAGACTTGAATTCATTCCTTCTTGGCAGTGACCTTGGTTTTTTATCCATCATAATAAGCAACAAAGGATATCATTAGAAAAATGTATAATTTGGGAGGAAAAAGGTGGGTAAGTTTAAAGCTGATTGCCTACTTGATATAATTTCAAGAGATCTAAAAGAAGACTCCCAGCACATTGATTATACCCTCTAGTGGAGGGTATAACTTTTAATGAAACTTTTTTATGTCCTTAATTTCTGTCTCAGTAACAGTTCTAAGACAGAAGAAGGACAAGGGCTAGGTAGACAGGGTTAAGTCACTTGTCTAGGGTCAAACAGTTAAGAAGTATTTGAGGTCTTTGAACCCAGCTCCTCCTGTTTTCAATCTTTCCATTCTGTTCCCTAGTTGCTCTTTTAAATGGAAATTTACAAAAAAGGAAATTTCCTTCATCAGATCATGTGCCCCTATTTTACTTTCAGAAAATATGGTTATCAGGTAATATCCTATGAGTAATGAGTTCACCCTGTGCATCTGAGTTACTGACCTTCCTGGAAAAAAAAAAACAAAAAACTTTTGGCTGTTACATATAATGTAGGATTTCATGGTGCCTTGAATCATTTCCAATAATACTGTATTATTAAGGGAAAAAAAGAAAATGGAACACACAGGAGAGTATGAAATGTGGGGGAGGCAGAAGAAGATCCCTATGTTATTGCTGTTGCTACCTAAGAAAATATTTATTTAATTCTAGCCCCCTTCAATTGCCTGTCCATAAAATGACTGCCTTCCTTTCTGCAATAACATTATGCTGCTTGAAATGTTATTCTGCTGCCTCTTTAATGCAATTCCTGAAGCTGCAGCCCTCTAGTAGTTGATAGGTGATGGTTGAGCTGTTATTACTAATGTTAGTTGTGTAAACAGAGACATTATAAAACTACCTGATCTAATTCACTTAAAATCCCTTCATGGTTTCCAATTCATGTATCCTCATTGCTGCTAGCATTCTTCCCACTTTGATTCTGCTCTTTGCTCATAATTAATCAAATCTCAATTTATTAATTTGACAAACATTAAGTTCCTACAGTATGCAGTGCTCTAACTTTGCTAAGCGCTGGAGAAGATACAAAATTTAGATGGAAAGTTCTGTTTCATTATGTTTTTTATTTGGAAAAGTCCTTTCTTTTTTGCATGTTCAATAATTCATAGACTCCCTAAACTTCCCAACTGAAAGGGACCAGCAATCATCTGCTTCAACACTTTCATTTTATAGATTAGGATACTCATCAGACACAAAAAGGTTAAAATGTCCAAGGTTACAATCAATCAACAGATATTTATTAAGTCTCTACCCTGTGCCAGGCATGCTATTACATGCTGAGATTACAGAAATGAAAGAGTCCCTTGAGAACCCTACATTTTAGTAGGGGAGACATCTTTAAAGTGCAATATGTATATATATATATGTGCACATATATTTTGTGTATTATATGTATATTACACATATTACCACATACACATACATGTACACATACACTGGATGTATATGTAAGTAGACTACTCACAAATTGAATATAAAGTAGTTTAGGAAGGAAGGGAACCTGCTATTTGGAAGTTGGGCATGAAGAAAGAGATCAAATTGAAAGTGAAGCTTTAGTTGAGTCTTAAAGGCAGTAGGAATTACAAGAGGAATGAGGGGATTGTCCAAATGGAGATAGGAGGTGAAACCGTCACTTATGAGACTGGTTAGGCTGTACTGAAGAATTAATGGATGGGATTTATATGTAAGAAGTTTGGAAAACTAGGAAAGGATTTAGTGGCAATGAAGTTTAAACACCAAAAAGAGGAGTTTATATTGGATCTTAGAGGTCATAGGGGACCACTGGAGATAGAGTGGGATGAGGGTGAGAGATGACATGGTCCGACTTGTTTTTCAGGATATTGCCTTGGCTGACTTTGTGAAAGATGAATTGGAGGGAAGACAACTGAGGTAATGAGACCAATTAGGAAGCTATTGAAATAGTCCAGACAAGATCTAATGAAGGCTTGCACTATGGCTGTGTTTTGTCAAAAGTTCCCTTTCTCACTGAGGATTTGAAGCTGAAAACAGTACAGAGAATTACAAATCCGGACAGCAGGGGAAGAACATTTGTACCTGGAAACCCACCCAGACAATGAGTGAGTAGTATAATGAGGGAGGTCATTAGGAGTAGTTGAATGATCCCAGCCACCCCACTATTCGCCAACTAGTACACTTACTTCTTCTACCAGAGGTTATACTACATAAGCAAAGTGATACTGGAGTAGGAAGATTTCAGTGTCTCCCAACGTGGCAAAGATGTCTGTCTGCACTGGAGAAGAGAAGCCAGGAACTGAACAATTACTTGGAGGGGAAAGCAGCACAGTATAGTGGACATAGTGCTAGCCAAGGTCCTGATTTTTAATTCTGACTCCTTCCACCCTTTACTGCTTTCTCTTGTTTTGCTGTGAAATCTTGTATGTCAGTTCCTTTTATTGGAACAAACACTGTTTCCTAATCTGCAACATAAGAGGATTAGATTAAATAATCCACTTTATAGTTATTGTAGATTTAGAAGTAAGAGAGAACATAGAAGTCATCTAATCCAAACATTTCTTTTTTACAGATTTTCAATGAAATAACTTGCCTGTATAGATAGTAGATGTAGAGCCAAGATTGAATGTAGTCTATTTTGCCATAATATGTCTCTCATATCTTCTGATTTTTAAATCATGACTATAAAAACTTGATTTATATAAAAAAGAGTAATTCAAATTCTCATTAGCAAATTTCCCCCTTAACAAAACTAATTCCTGATCAGCCCATGTAGCCTTATTCCCAAATTCCAAGGACCCTTTCTTTGTGCCAGCTGCCTTTGCTTTCAAGCAGTGCAAGGCTTCTCTGATCTTCCCATTTTTCTGTGTGCATCATCTATTTTGTTGTTATTGTTTAGTCATTTTTCAATTATGTTTAACTCTTGGTGACCTCATTTTGGGTTTTCTTGGTAAAAATAGTGGGTTAATTCTCTATTTTATACTCCAGCTCATTTTTTAAAAATGAGAAAACCGAGGCAAACAGGATTAAGTGACTTGCCTAGGATCATATAGTGAGTAAGTGTCTGAGATTGGATTTGAACTCAGGGCTACCTGACTCTGGGTCCACCATTCTATCCACTATACCAACTAACTACCCTTCTGCATCATCTCTAAATCCTATTGGGATCTTGATTCTTCTTTAAGTTTGTTTCCTGAATTGGTCAAGTAATGCTCACACTGAGACATCGCCCATTATTCTTTATTCCACCAGGTGCTTCTTTTCTATTTCACTTAAAGGACAAAGTCATCCCTCAGAAGGGATTGTGTAGGGAGGGAGAGCTATATCTTTTACAGTAAGTTTAATTCCTTGTTATAGACTCCTTCTTTGTACCAAAGTCCTGGGCTTTCAAGAACTATTCCATTACACAAGAATTCTGAAAGTGTTCATATTTTGCAAAGCTATGATCAGACTCAATGTTGAAGCCCTGAACTTTTAAGGAGCATTCCCTTATACAAAAATTCTGAAAACTAACATCCACTAAGTGTTCACATTTGAAAAGATTCATTAAGGCTTTCATAACTAGGAATATACTTGGAAAAAATCCTTCTAAGACAGGGGAGGTAGTTTTCTAGTCTCAATTCTCTCTGATTTGCCTATTCATTTTGGAAACTGAAGGGATCCTCACCAACTGGGGAATGGTTGAATAAGTTGTACTATATGACCATGATGGAAAATTATTGTGCCATAAGAGACAATGAATAGAATGGTTTAAGAAAAACCTGGAGAAGATTTATATGAACTGACACAAAGTGAAGTGAATAGATCCAGGACAACATTGTACACAGTAACAACAATATTGTAATGAATGACTGTGAAAGACTTTGCTTCTTTGATCAAGATAATCATTCAATAAAATTCAAAAGGACTCATGATGAAAAAATGCCATCCATCTATAGAGAACTGATGAACTTTAATTTTTCTTGCTTTTTTTTTTTTTGGTAATGTAGTTATCTGGTAATGTTTTATCTGATTTCACATGTATAATTGATTTTATATTTTTTGCCTTCTCAACAAGTGTATATGTGTGTGAGAGAGTGTGTGAGGAATGCTCTCCCTCTTCCACTCTACCTTCTCTTAAATCTCACCTAAAATCCAGCTTTCTATAGGAACCTTTCCCCAGTTATACCTAACTCTAGTGCCTTTCTTCTGTTTATTACTTAGCATTTATTCTGTACATAGTTTGCTTTGTATATGTTTGTACGTTGTCTCCCATGCTATATTATAAGCTTCTGGAAGACAGAAATTGTCTTTTGAAAGTTTTTGAATCTCTAACACTTATAACCATTCCTGGCACATAGTGGGTGCTTAATAAATTTTTGATTGGCAACTAGCCTCCACTTGAAGACCCATTATAAGTGGACTTTTGGAGGGTACAAACCTATGTCTGTGACCTTCAAGTCAACCATGATCACTTAAAGTATGGCCAACAGATCCAGATTAAATGGTGATAAAAGTCAGTATCTATGATGAGCTACTGGGATATGGGTGTTGGGCATAACCAACCTATCCTAAAGTGAATCGAGCTGATGTCTGGTTGGTCACCCTATTGTTTTGGCAATTTTAGTTTGAAAGAGCAGAAAAGTTTGAATTATTGATCAAATCAGAGTCCAGGGACATTGGATTAAGGCCCAGGCTCTGTGGAGACATTACCAAGTAAGAAAATGGTATGGATGCAGTAGAAGTGAGTCAACAAATAACAAATGGAAAGACTAAGGACTCAGAACTGGAGACCTAGGAAAGACAGTTCAAAACCAGTCTTAGAGATTTGGTAAGATGCATTTCCTGGGTAAATTACTTATTCACTGTCTGCTTCAGTTTTCTTAGCTATAAAATGGGTTTAATAATAGCATCCACCTCCTAGGGTGGTTGTAAGCATCAAATGAGAGTATTTCTAAAGTGTTTAGCACATAGTAAACTTATTTTGTGGGCATTCGTTTTTTATTAATTGAATTTATACATGTGTCCCCCCCACCTCCATTATCATCTGGGATACATACATGTTAAAATTTTTTTTGTCTTTCATGTTTCCACCTTCCAGTTCACTCTCTGGAGGTAGCATTCACACTTTATTCTTTAAGAATTAAATCTATGGCTCTATATGATATTCACTACTCATTTCACTGTTCATTATCCTGTATAATATAAATATAAAACTTTCCAAGTTTTTTTTTTATTAGTCTTCAGATTGGTTCTGATGGCAGAGTAGCCCACCATAATCATATATCACAGTTTGTTGCTTAGCTCTTCCTCATTTGATACGCATCCTCTCAATGTTCAGTTCTTTGTTATCACAAAGAGAGCTGCTATAAATTTTTAGAACATATAGGTTATTTTCTTCTCCCCCAAGGTCCTTGGAAATATCTAAAGATATACAGTTTTATAACTTTGAGTGTAATTCCACATTGCTCTCCAAAATGGTTGGATCAGTTCACAGCTCTATTAATAGTGTGTTATTGTACCCATTTTCCCACATCCACTCCAGCATTTGTCATATCAGCCATTCTGATGAGTGGGAGATGCTATTCAGAATTGTTTTGGTATGCATTTCTCCTCTAATCAGTAGTGATTTAGACTATTTTAAAATATATTTATTTATGACTTTGATTTATTTACCCCAGAATTGCCTATTCACATATTTTGCCCATTTATCAATTAGTGTACAGCTCTTATTCTTATACATTTGACAAAACTCTATATTTTAGATGTGAGATCTCTATCCAAAAGGCTGTCTAAAGTCTTCCCCCTCCCTCAATTTTCTGCTTTCCTTCTTGACAACATTTTTTTGGTACAAAAACTTTCCAATTTACTGTACTCAAAATTATATTTTACTTCTCAAAATGCTCTCCATCTCATATACTCATAAATCCATCTCCTATCCATAAATCTGTCAGGTAATATGTTCCCTGTTCTTCTAGCTTATCTTTTTTTTTACATTTTTAAAAATTACTAACAATTTTTGACAATCATTTTCTGACATTTTAGATTTCATATTTTCTCTCTTCCTACTTCCCTTCTCCTCAAGGTGGTAAATAGTCTGATAGAAGTTATATCCCTATATTCATGCAATGCATATTTCCATATTGCTCCTCATGAGAAGAGACACATATCACAAATAAAATAAAATATCATGAAAGAAAGTGGAAGATAGCATGCTTTGATCTGTACTCATACTCTAACAGTTCCTTCTTTGGCTGTGGATGACATTTTCATCATGCTAATTTACTTATGATACCTCCTTTTACGTCTAGATCATGTATCAATTTTGACCTTATTTTAGTGAATGGTGTAAGATATTGGTCTATACTTAGTTTCTGCCAAAGTACTTTCCCACTTAATAGCCTCTTAACAAATTCTTGCTCCCTTCCCCTTTCTTCAGCCAGGAGAAAGTGTTGCTGCCAACATCACCAGAAGCCTCTCCTCAATAGAATCTTGACCAGCAGCCAACAGAATTTACAGGCATGACTGCATCAGTTTAAGATTGTGTTTTGTATAAAAGGTTCAAGTGTTGTGTGAAAAAGTAATTTAACCCCAATTGCCTGGATCTTATTGTTCTTCTGCCTTAGAGCCAGTACCAAGGATTGATTCTGAGATAGAAGATAAGAGGTTGGTTTTTATTGTTATTTTGTTTTTTTAAGAAAATTGTGATACTTGGAAAAACAGTGGTTTTCCAATTTTATAACTTTTAGAAGTTGGTTTTCTTATTTCTAATAAAAATTCCTGTTATTTCAGTAGAGTTAGTATCCTTGCAAGTGGGAGAAATGGATTTTTACTTGATCCAGTGGAAGTCTCCCATTCCCTCAACGTAACTCAGAGCATTCAAAACATAATCATCTCTGTCATAGAAATTTCAAAGGAAAACAGGTATTAAAATACTACACCAGCAAAATAATGGAAACACTTATGCAAGTAACCAGTGGATTTGCCTATTAGCAAATAAAAAATAGACCAGCATTTCTTTCTCAGTGGTTTGTTTTAGGGGATTATTTTTTGCCTGAATTATCTGGATAATTGATTCTATTCTCTACTTCATTTCTCCCCTGTGTACAAAATTTGACTTACATCACAAAGATTTCATGAGAAGTGAATAGAAATACTATATCAATGCTAAACCTATCAAGTGAGCTATCAGTGCCCAAAGGGAAATAATGGTTATTTTTATGTATTAATTCTAGCTAACTTTTTGAACATTTAAGTCACTTCAAAACAGAGAGACCTATATATAGCCTAACAGCCAGAGAAGTAAAATCAGAATAAATTCCAAGAGTAGGTTTTTTTCCCCCTGAATAAAATAACCTTAACCTATTAGAGAAAAAATGCTTTCCTTCATCCTTATTTCTGCCTAAAGCTATGCTTATGGATATGAACATGTTTAACTGAAGTTGCAAGCAAAGCACCAAATTGGTCCTTATCATAGATAGTAAAACAATGATGCTGGCTGGTCACAAAGCAATTACTGTAGGGATTATCTCATCATTTTAGAATGAACCATAAACTGGTTTACTGCTCACTTTTTTCATCCTTTATATATTTTGGTACATCTACCCAGTAACTGAGGGCAGTTAGATGACATAGTGGATAGAATGCTGGCCCTGGAATGAGGAAGACCTGAGTTCAAATTCAACTGTAGACACTTGTTAGCTGTGTGACTGTGGGTAAGTCATGTAATCCTGTTTGCCTCACTCTCCTCATATGTAAAATGATTTAGAGAAGGAAATGGCACACCACTTCAGTATCTTTGCAAAGAAATCCAAAATGGGGTCATGAAGAGTCAGACATGACTGAAATAACTGAAAAGCATCACTAGGACCCCAGTCCCTGAAATGGATGGGGTCAAGGGCTTAAGAATTTCTCTGAAGTTGGGAAGATTCAGAACTGGAATGGATGTATGGCAATTCCAGGATCACTTAGGATAGGAGTAAGTAGCCACCTTGTAAATGTGCCAAAGATGACTGATTTTATTAACCACACTGGGTTGTTATTGAAATTATGTCTCCATCTCTACCACTGATGACAACTTCAGTCACCTGACAATTTATGACCAATGTTCATCATGTATGAACTCAAATACCCATACTTCATATATCTCCTAATATTGCTTGATGGATTACCCATACTCCCCATGGTAGATCTCCTAGTCCTATCTTCATATTAGCTGTGAGGATCTTGCATCCCTAGTTGGAAGTAGAGTTCATCATCTCTGAATGTGGTTCAATATCTAGCCTAGTGTCCTGTTGTTCAGTCATTTTTTTTTTTAGTCATGACCAACTCTTCATGACCACATTTGGGGTTTTCTTGGTAAAGATTCTGCAGTACTTTGCCATTTCCTTCTCCAACTCATTTTATAAATGAGGAAACTAAGATAAAAAGGATTAAGAGACTTGCCCAGGGCTACAGAGCTAGTAAGTATCTGAGGCTGGCTTTGAATTCAGGAAGATGACTCCTTCTGACTCCAAGCTCTATCTACCATACCTTCACTATCCACTGCATACAGTAGTTACCTAATAAGTGGATGTCAGTTAAATGAATGACTGGTATTGAGAGACTGTAAGAGGTACAAAAAGACCAAAGAAACACCAAATTTGGAGATACTACAGCCTGATTGTGTCATGGTTTGTCATATAATCATCTGCATACTACTGGTACGGGGTGCTCAGGGAGGGGTAGTATCTCTGGTATGGAGGGCTTGTCGTGCCCTCCTAGGGCAGCTCTCCAGCCTCTGACCCTCACCTGACACCCAGCTCTCACTTGTGGCTCCCAGTAGCTGCTAGCATTTGGCAGTGGCCACAGCCCGGGCAACGGCTTCGACAGGCCGGCTAAACCTTGTGAGGGTAGCCATCGGGTCATCATGGACCCCTGGTGAACCAGGGCTTTGCTCACCCAGCATGTGAAGACTGCTTCAGCTGAACAGAGGGAAGAAACCAATAAGAAGGTTCAACAGCTGAGATGGCGACGCAGCAAAGCACTGTGGAGAGCTTAGGGGGTGATGGAGCACAAAAGACAACACAGCCATCCAATGCAGCTGAGGAAGTCTCCAGGCATAACAATTTTTCGTGCCACTGGACCCAGGCTTCCAATGCCGAGAGAGCGGGACTGTCTCTGTGCTTCGACTTTTCCACTTAAATCTCCTTCACAAAGACAATCGTCATCCTCGGTTACCCAGAGACGACTACTACTACTACTACTACTACTACTACTACTACTACTACTACTACTACTACTACTACTACTAATTCTAAGAAGAGTGGCAAGGGCTAGGCAGTGGGGGTTAAGTGACTTGTCCAGAGTCACAGAGCTAGGAAGTGTTTGAGGTAATTTTTGAATCCAGGACCTACTGTCTTCAGGCTTGGTTCTCTATCCATTATACTACCTAGGTGCCCCATGCTTACCACTTATATCTTGTATTGATTTATTTGAAGAGAAATACCATTTTCTATTATCAGCTAAATTGCATATTGCATAGATATCTGGATTTATAGTAAGAAAGATTTAGGTTTGACTCTCATATACCCTAGTACGGTGTTGGTGAACCTATGGCATGTGTGCTGTAGGGGCTGCTCCCTTCCCCTTCTCCATGCATGCCTGAGGACATTTCTCACATAACCCACCCCTCTGCCCAGCAGTCCAATGGGAATGCTTCCTCCCTCCCCTGTCTTGAGTAAGAGGGCATCTCACATGTGGCATGAGGGTGCAGTTTGGGCACTCAGTCTCTAAAAGGTTCTCCATCACTGACCTAGTAGATCCTTTAAATTCTCACTTTCTCACTTTCCTAATCCTCAAAGGAAGAGGTACTAGACTTATAATTTAATGGATTCAAGAATCTCCTTTATAAGGAATGTCTCCTATGAAGGCAAGTTGGCAGCTTCTCTGCAACTTATAGTATTAGAGAGTTGTTTATAGCAGTGAGTAATCTGGTCAGGATGTATTAAAGGTGAAACTTAAATCAAGACTTTTCTGGCTTTGGGGCTAATTCTTTATAGACTATTGAAATACGATATCAGTGCTAAACCTATTAAGTAAACCATCAGTATCCAAAGGGGAATACTGGTTATTTTCATGTATTAATTCAAATAACTTTTTCAACATCCAAGTCACTTCACAATAGAAATCCAAGACTCAAAATGGTGATATCAGAATAAATTGTAAGAGATGTCATTTTTTTCTTACTTAAAAATTCCTTAACCTATTAGTGAAAGAAAAACACATTTCCCTTTGTCTCTTTCTGCCAGGATACAATATCCCATTTTCTTGTATTTTTACTTATTCAGATTTATTGTTGTAAAGAATATAAGTTATTTGAAAGCAGGGTTTGTTTCATTTTTGTTCCCCATGCTTACCACATACAAGATATATACATATACATATATACATATGTATATATAAACACTTACCTTCCATCTTAGTAACAACTCTAAGACAGAAGGGCAAGGACTAGGCAAAGGGTTAAGTGATTTGTCCAGGTTCACACAACTAGGGAGTGTCTGAGGTGAAATTTGAACCCACATCCTACTGACTCCAGACTTGGCTCTCTCTCTCTGTCCAATAAGCCATCTAGCATCCTCAATAAATACTTTTTGCTTGACTGAACTGAAATATAAATAAATAAATGTGTGTATGTGCATGTATATTTCTAAACCTTAAAGCTAGAGGTAGCCATATGTTTCAGTGGATAGAGTGTTGAGTCTGGAATGAGACTTGATTCAAATACTTATTAGCTGGCTCTGAGTAAGTCACTTAACCTCTGTCTGTCCAAGTTTCCTTCAACTCTAAAAGGGGAGGTAATAATAACATACTTCTCAGGTTTTGGGGAAGATCAAATGAGATCTTATTTGTAAAGTGTTCTGAACAAGTGCCTGGCATATAATAAGTGCTCAATAGATGCTTAGTTCCTTCTTCCTACATATCCCTTGTTTAATCATTATCATCATTATCCTTTACATGGGATCAAATAAATGTCTGGAAAGGGTAGAAGAGAAAATGGAATGTCCATGGAAAGGAATGATCTAATCATTAGTCACTACCTTCTTCCTCTAGAATCCCCTGAACTAGCATCAATCATTTGGGAATAAGGCAAAGTATCCTCTCTGAAGTAGAATCTAGTTACTATGTGTGTAGCTTAGCATGGGCATTTAGCATCAATTGATGCCCATGTAGTATAGTGTGCTACTGAGAGTCAATATGCTGCCTAACTGGAGAGTCTCCACTAGGAAATTGTATTATTGAGAGTCTTTGGTTTTTCCCAGGAGTACTGTCTGAATTGAGGCAGACCCTCAGTTATTTTACCTGAGAAATTATCTTTGGATTATCTTGGACCATTGATTATGTTAATGGAGAGATAGGAGATAATACTTGCTGTATTATATAAGATCTAATTGTACTTGGTCTTCTCATTTACAAGTATGTAGATAACATGAGACCAAAGATTCCAAAAATGTTGGGACTTATCTACGTTTCTTAGTAGAATGAAATAGAAATATTTTTGAACAAAGGATGTTTAGAATCACTGAAGAGAAGATTGTTTGCATTTTCTTGATTAAAAAAGATACAGTAAAATTAAGATTAATTCAAAAATTTGCTTCAAGAAAAATGAATTCCAGAAGCTCTGGCTCTCTTGAAACTTTTCAAAACTGATGTCAGCTGCATTAAAGCCATCCAGTAAGATTTTCAAAGTGCATGTTCTACTCTAGTTTGGATTTGAATTGAAGCTTTTGTGTACAGGAGCAGAATGAATTATAAATGATTATAACATTTAAATTCTAGGTTTATTTTTCAAGTGTAGTTGATTTGACTTAAATGAGAATCCTGTAGCTATTTAGTAATTAGGACTGATAGTTCTCTGCAATTCATAATTGGGCCCAAAACAGGTGTTTTCTTTTTTTAAAATTAGGAGTATTTTCAGCCTTTGGCAGATGAGTACATTTGCAATCCCGTAAGAGTTTCCAAAAAAAAGTTAAACATAAAATGGGAGAAATTCATTATTTTCTTTTGCATTTTTAGAAAGTATTTTGAATGGGAAAGTCAATGGGGCTTAGTAGATGGAAAACTGGCCTTGAAGACAGAAAGACCTGGCTCCTAGGTAAGTCATTTAACCTCTCAATGACCTTGGAAAATCTCATAGTTTATGAATTACAGAGCTGGTGATGAGAATCATTGGAGGAAATATCCACACCCAGAATTCTCTCAGATTAGCCTCATGAATCATTTTAGTTACTGAAATTTGGAAAACCTTGTTGAGTGGAAACTAGGAAATAAGCAATTCTATTGAAATGTCAACCTCAAGAATAGACAATAGCTGAACTAGTCCTAAAGCTGACTAAAAATAATAGAAAATAGTTGTATTAAGATTTAAACTTCTCATTAGAAATTCTCATATGAATTAGAATCATAATGGGTTTTATATTATGTAAAAGAGCACTGAACTCACAAAAGGTAAGAACTGGGTTTGGTTCTCACCTTGAACCTGTTTCCAACTTTGTAGAAATGGATATACCTACTTGACAGTTTTAAAACCTTTCTACATTAATGGCCTTTCCACTGTATTTATGCATCTTGTCTCTTGAATGCTGTGATGAATGTGACATTGCTATTACATGTCCTAAGTAACACTTTGGCCACTTTGAATGGTGACACCATCCATTCTTCAAAACCTACCTTATGGAGCTTGTTGTGAGGACCATTTGGAATTGTGGGGGAGAGGAGAGAGGAGGGGAGAGGAGAGAAAGAGAGAGCTCCTGTGAGAGAAAGCTCCCTAGTCTGAGGGAGCCTGCACAGGGGAGAGTAGGATGTAGAGCTCTACTTCCTCCCTTGATGTGTACTGTGTATATTTAACCTCTGAGGAACCAAGACAATTCTCTAAGGTTATAAACTACAGATGGGGTGCCATTTTGAAGCATTGACCTCACCTTATCTCTCTCATCATTAGTTCAGAGGTGTCATTCTTAGATAGAACTGGGGGCCATCAATCCCTATGAAAGGATCTGTGTGGGCCATATATTGACTTAGTTCTAAAATGTAATGAGATCTGTGTTTTATTGTACTTTTATTGATTTTGTTAAATATTTCCTAAAATGCATTTTAATCTTGTTTGAACCTCATTCAAGAGGGTCCTGGGCAGCATGTGGACTCCTGCCTGATACCTCTGCATTAGTCCATCCTGCTTCTCTCTCTAGAATATGCAGCAATTAATTTGATTTGGTGGGTCCTCCTTCTGTCCTGCTATGAGCTTAAGTTGTTTTATAGGTTACATAGAAAATCTTTTCAAATGTTTCCTGTGAGTTGATGTTTCTTAATCATTTTTACATGTTGTGATCATTATTCTGACTATAATAATCATATTAAAACTTTCTTTAGGATTTAAAAAATAATCCTTAGAGATAGGTGATAAAATAACTATCACCACAATAATAATAGCTAGCATTTATATAATATTTTAAAATTTGAACAGTGATTCACAAATATTTACCTCATTTGGTCCTCATAACAACCTGGGAAGGTAGATGCTATTTTTATCCCCATTTTACCGATGTGGAAGCCTGAGGCAAAAGTTCCGATTTGCCCCAGGGTCACACAGCTAATAAGCCTGAAGCAATATTTAAACTCAAGTCTTCCTAACTCCAGGTCCAATCACTCTTTATTCATGGAGCCATATGAGTCATGTGATAGATTGCTCTGTGGAGTCCCGATGCATTAAAGCAAACCCCCAGACACTTCTGGGCACATTTTCTGGAACAGAGTTCAGTCTAAATCTCTGAGCATCTCAGGCTTTCAAGGAACAGGCTAGATTACAGGGTGAGGAATGAGGAATTGTTGGGGTGGGGGTATCCTTATATTGTATGCTAATCTGGTTGACTGCATTTTTACCATTGAAAAAGACAGGCAAGACACCCATTAGTTTGTTACTCCTAGGTCTTTATCAATGTATTGATATTAATCACTAAGGAAAAGAATTGTGTCAAGCAAGAAAAAAACCAAACATGATATAGGCTGAAAGCTACTCCTTCAAAGGCATGCTTTGACTTTCCCATGGTATTTTCTACAATAATGTCCTGTGCAGGCTTTAAACAGAAACTGCCAGAAGAATAAATTACTTGCCTCCATTGACTGTGCTACCGTATATAGTCAAATGGAATAGTATATTTTTCTGGGACCTACAAATGAGATTATATGCAGGGTTATTCTGAAAGATGGATCTCCATTTTCATTTGGCTAATTGCCAGGAATCTCTGAAAATTCAAAGGGTGCTTTTCTCTTGCCTTCTCTGCCTATGCTGTATCTTACCTCTATTAATATATATTTTTGTCCAGTGCTCTTAGCAGTAGCATCACCTGGCAATCATTTATCTTCTTTGATTGTTCTCAGATGATCCAATCTCAGATAACTTACCTTATCTGCAGCACAGGCAATTTTTATGTAAAATACTAGTATCAGTTATAATGGATCCAATGACAGTTTTAAAACCTTTCTACATTAATGGCCTTTCCACTGTATTTAAGCATCTTGTCTCTTGGATGCTGTGATGAATGTGACATTGCTATTATATGTCCTAAGTAACCACTTTGAATGGTGACACCATCCATTCTTCAAAACCATAATTGCCTAATGCAATATATCATCCCAATTTATGACCGCCATGGGAAAATACCCCCTTTAAATTACATGAGTGTTTAGTTAGAAATGTATGATTACATGGTTACTTTGCTATTGGAATTCATTTAGGAGAAATATAGACCAGAGGCTGTGAAGGTCCTAACTAAAATGAGTCTACATTCCATATTGGCATCTTCATGACAATCCTCAAATGACTTGAACTTGGAGGGGGAAAAAGGCAATAAGTGGTTGTTAACACACCCTGTATATTTAGAACAAAATCCATTAATGCTGATTTCTTCTTCTCCTTCACTAAAATTGAAAAGCCAGTCAATTTCAGAAAGTACGAAAGACAGAATTATTGGTTTGAGTCTCTCTGTTTCTGTACCTCTCTGTCTCTTTTCTCTTTGCCTCTAAATGTATGCATGTGCATGCATACACACATACACACAGAATATGAAATAATCATTTAAATATTTAAATTAATGTAAATGTTGGCATTATACCATGCCAGGTACTTTTTTGTTATTTTTGGACCAGATCCTAGATTCCATTGATCAAGGGAACCCCCCCTAATAATCTCTATTTTATTAAAGATTGGCACTTTTTGAGTTGCCTAGGACACTGAGATATTACTTATCCAAGGTCACATAGAGTATATATTTTAAAGGCAAGACTTCATCCCAGGTTTTCTGGATGCCAAAGCATCTAGCCTCTATGCCAGGCTACTTCTCTATCCATTATGTCATTCTCCTTTTTAAGAAGTATATTTTTATAAGTGTATAAATGCCAAATATCTCTTAGTGAGTTAAAATATTCATTTTTTTCTCCATCTAAACTCCTCTCACTATGTTTCTCTCACCTTAAATTTACATAACTGATTAAAAAAAACTAAACTAAACTGAATACAGCACTTTACATTCACATCTATTAGATTCCTTTTGCTGATTTGGGCTTATTCCAGTTTTTTGAGATTATTGTGAATGTTGATGTTCTCAATCAAAATAGTATCTTCCTTAGTTGTTCTCTGTCATCCACAGAGATGATCTTCATTTCTTCCATGATTCAGTAGTCATTCATGTAAATTTTATATAATATCCCAGGACTATAAGAAAAGGGGAGGTCAGGTCAAATAATCTCTAAGATACCTTCCTTATAGACTTGTATGACTATGAGGATATGATCGATTAAAGGGGAAAAGTCTTGTGGATTACCATTAGAGACTTCCCAGGATTATGTCTAACTGACTTTGGGCACAGTTACTTAAGCACTATTTTACCTAATAGAATCTTATCTTTCTCTGCTTATCAAGCATGTAATGAGATTTTGCCAAAGTTTTTATTAAAATAAAGGCATAGATTGTGACATACATGAGATTGTGAGCTCATTGCAGGCAGGGATGGTCTCTTGTCTCTTACTGTAACCTAATTGCTTAGCATAGGGCCTGGAATAGTAGGTGTTTAATAAATGTTTATTGATTGATTGACCTAGCATGTCTTTGGAATTTGTCTAATCTAAGTGTCTAATAAAAGCATCAAAAAGAAATTAACCTATTTTGGAATGATTTATTTCCCTCTGTGAACTCATTCTATCTCATTGGGAGTATGACTTTATTTTCTAATTAATTGCCACCTGTATGGTAATCTATTCCAAAATTTAGCTAATATCAAATTTGATTACTTATTTTCCCAAATCCAAAAAGTAAGGCATATTTGCCCATTTTTGGTCTTTTCTTTTTTGTATCTCCTGTTCCTAATTTCCAAAAAATGACTGACAATGATTCTGTGATCTCATCTATGAAATGTTTAATTGCCATTAATATCACAATAAAGACTTGAACTAATTTAAAGTAGCCAGGTGTTTTATTGCTGTTTTTTCCCTATCTTGTGTTTCAATTTTTCTCTTATCAATGTTTTATCATCTTGAAGATTGTTTTTCTTGAAGTAAAAAAAATGATCCTCTCCCTCCTTCTCTCTCCCTCACCCCCTCCCCTTCTCCTCTCTCTCCCTCTTTTCTCTTTTTGGTATATAAATAACTTATAAATTTATGCCATCATCACTGACTTGTCTTTTGAACTTTAGAGTTGCCTTACTACCTGATTAAATAAGGTAACATATGTAAAGGGTTCTGCAAACCTTAAAGTATGAATGCCGCTATTAGTCTTAACTACCTGTAAGACATTTCCAAATAGAGATCCTATCTGCATCTCATACTCAACATTTCAAAATCAGTCATATTATCCTTTTAGGATAACATTGCTTCTGTCAATGTCAGCACTGTCCACCCATTCTCCCAAAAACCTCATTGTTATTTGTGATGCTTCTCTTTCCCTCATATCTCATTTCTAAACTATCAGGATATTCTGTTGATTCTACCTCTCAACCATTTCTGGTGCACATGCCCCTTTTCTAACCCACTAGCTCCCTTCAAACGGAGATACTGAACTTCTTCAGGGTAATCATGGCTGCAATCTAGACACCACACACTTCCTCTCCCCAGCACCGAATGAAATAGACTACATCAAAGGAGCATAAAAATCACCTTTGGAGGAACAGAAGGACTCCCCAGTACTCCCCAGTACCCCACAGAGGCAAAGGTAGGTGGGGTTTGAACATTTCCACACTATAATAAGAAGGAGGAAAAGCTTGCACAGAAACGTGAACTGAGTCGCCCTTCCCCCCCCCCCAACTCCCCCACCAAACCAGAGTGAGCTACGGGAGCACTCACTGGGACAGCAAGTGAGTGGGGAACATCTCTGTCTGGAGGGGCACAACAGGGTCCTTGGGATCTGGGGACTGCCAGGAAAAAACACGGGAGAATCCTGCTCCAAGCAAAGGTGGCCCAGGGAGCTGTACTCGGGGCAGTTGCGCTGATTATCTGGGTAAAGCTGAACACCTGGGCAGTGTGGCTGTGATCAGGGGCCCAGTGCTCTAAGAAACCTCAGAGGCTGGGAAGAACTATTCTGAGGCAACCTAAATTCACAGAAAACCTGCCCATATCACCCAGACCTTAGACCAAAAAGGAAAAGGGAATAAAACCACCAAAGGGATGGCTCACATGGCCCAAAATCAAGCCTCCAGGAAGAAAGGGAAAAAGGTGACTATTGAAAACTTTTATGGTGGAAGTACCCAAGGAAAAGAGGAGAATGAGGATGAAATCCAAAAAAAATCAGAACATGCCTCCCAAAATGGAAACTATCAACAAGCTCTGGAAGATCTCAAACTGGAACTTACCCAAAAGATGGAAACCTGGAAAGAAAAATGGGAGAAGGAGATCAGCAGTCTGACAGATAAGACTGCTCAATTGGAAAAAGAGCTCGAAGCATCCAATAGAAGGGCAGACAAAGCTGAAAAGCAAAACCAGTCCCTAATGACCAGAATTAAGCACCTCGAAGAAAGTGAGATCATAAAGCAGCAGGAAAATCAATAAAGCAAAGCCAAAAAATTAATGAATTAGAAGAAAACATAAAATATCTCACTGAAAACGTCACAGACTTGGAAAACCAAGGAAGAAGAGACAACCTCTGAATTATTGGCCTCCCAGAAAAACCAGAGATAAACAATAAACTCAATGTTATTCTACAGGAGATTATAAAAGAAAATTGCCCACACATTCTGGAACAAGGGGGCAAAATAGAAATAGAAAGGGTTCCTAGAACACCCTCTATACTAAATCCCCAAAAGACAACCCCTAGGAATGTAATTGCCAAATTCAAGAGCTTCCAAGAAAAGGAGAAAATCCTACAAGAAGCCAAGAAAAGGAGCTTCAGATATAGGGGGGCTCCCATAAGGATCACACAGGACTTAGCGGCTAACACACTAAGAGACTGCAAAGCATGGAACATGCAATTTAGAAAGGCAAGAGAGCTGGGTCTCCAACCAAGAATCAACTACCCAGGAAAACTGACTATATACTTCCAGGGGAAAGTATGGGCATTCAACAAAATAGAAGATTTCCAAGCATTTGCTAAGAAAAGACCAGAACTTAGTGGAAAATTTGATATCCAAGCACAGAAAGCAAGAGAAACATGAAAAGGTAAATATGAAAGAAAGGGAAAAGGAGATAAATCTTATATTTTTCTTTAAGTCAAATTATCTTCTATAAGGACTACATTTATATCAAATTATATATATTAATATGTGGGGAAAATGTTTTGTGTAACTCTCAAAAATTGTATGCATCATAAGAGTAGTTAGAAGAAACATGCATAGGGAAAGATTGGGGCATTAGGAAGATTTGGGGAAAGTGGGAGCAAAGAAAGGAAAAGGGAGGGGGGAACTATCGATAACACTAAGATTTACTTCAAGAAATGGGGGGGGACTAAATAGAATAATATTTCCCATGCAAAGATACACATGGGAAGGGGAGGGGAAGAACTCTCATATGAGGAGAGGAAGAGAGCTTGAAGTGGAATTACTTAAACCTTAATCTCAGTGAAATCAAATCTGAGAGGGAAGAACATCTAGATCCAGTGGGATCCTGAATTCTATCTTATCCAATAGGGCAAGAAAGAAAGGAAAATTAAGGGGGGGGGGAGTATAAAAAGGGAGGGAAAGAGAGGGGGGCAGGGAAGGGAGCACAAAAAGGGAGGGGCTAGAAAGGGAAGCATCTCAAGGGAGGGGACTAGGGGGACTGACCTAAAGTAAATCACTGATTCAAAAGGAGATAGCTAAAGAAGAAAGGTCAGAACTAGGGGAAGATATCAAAATGCCAGCAAATCCACAAATGACAATCATAACTTTGTACGTGAATGGGATGAACTCACCCATAAAAAGTAGACAAATAGCAGATTGGATTAGAACCTAAAACCCTACCATTTGTTGTCTTCAAGAAACACATATGAGGTGGGTTGACACTTACAAGGTTAGAATTAAAGGTTGGAGTAAGACCTTTTGGGCCTCAACTGATAGAAAGAAGGCAGGAGTTGCAATCATGATATCTGACAAAGCCAAAGCAAAATTAGACCTGATCAAAAGGGATAGGGAAGGTAAATATATTCTGTTAAAAGGGAGTTTAGACAATGAGGAAATATCACTAATCAACATGTATACACCAAATGGAATAGCATCCAAATTTTTAATAGAGAAACTAGGAGAATTGAAGGAGGAATTAGACAGTAAAACCATATTAGTGGGAGACTTGAACCAACCACTATCAAATTTAGATAAATCAAACCAAAAAATAAACAAGAAAGAGGTAAAAGAGGTGAATGAAATCTTAGAAAAATTAGAGTTAATAGACATATGGAGAAAAATAAATAGGGACAAAAAGGAATACACCTTCTTTTCAGCACCACATGGCACATTCACAAAAATAGATCATACGCTAGGTCACAGAAACATGGCACTCAAATGCAGAAAAGCAGAAATAATAAATGCAGCCTTTTCAGATCACAAGGCAATAAAAATATTGATTGGTAAGGGTACATGGAGAGTCAAATCAAAAATTAATTGGAAATTAAATAATATGATACTCCAAAATCGGTTAGTTAGAGAAGAAATCATAGAAACAATAATTTCGTTGAGGAAAATGACAATGGCGAGACATCCTTTCAAATCTTATGGGATGTAGCCAAGGCAGTACTTATCCCTGAGTGCATATATTAACAAATTAGGGAGGACAGAGATCAAGGAATTGGAAATGCAAATCAAACGGAGATCCTCAGAATTACCCACCAAGATTATTGCAATATCCTCCAAATTGATCTTTTTACCACCACTCCCTGGCCCTTCAAAGTTACCCTTCATGCTTCTGCCAGAAATCTTCCTTATGTAGGAATCTTTTCCATTTGGTCTAACTTGGCTCTAAAGACCTCTATAATATAATTATATTAACATACTATAAGCTCCTTGAAAATACAAATTTTTTAATTCTCTGTATTCTCCATGCCTCACACATAGCAGGCATATTACAAATGTGCATTGATCATAATTATCAGTGATTCAGACATATTTCCCAACTTGACTAAAAATTTCACAAGAGAAGAGAATGAATATTATCCAAACTTTATATTGACGCACAATGCTTAACTAGGGTTTACTACATTACTCTAGTATCTTTGCCAAGAAAACCTCAAATGGGGTCACAAAGAGTCAGACTTGAGTGAAACAACTGAACAGTTATTGCCCATACATAATTTTCTCATTGCCATACAGGAAAAAGAAGCCAAAATCTTGTTTTGCATTTTCTTCTCTATAATTTTTTTCAGTAAATTAATGAGTTTCCTTACAAATGATGAAGTCTTCCTTTTGCCTCTAAGATAACTTATATTTTCCTCTTCTGTTTGATGAAGAGGATTATATGTGAAAAACATGTTTTTCCATTATATACAACTTACTTTTTTTGGGGGGTGGATAAAGTATTTAATGCTGTTCTGCTTGTCTGAAGTATCTTTATTTTTAAACCCAATACTAAGTAATGTTTCCAAGTGTAAAAATAAAAGGCAAACTGTAAAAATAATAAATTAATCGATTGATTGTTGATTATAAACTTTACTTGCTGTGCCTACAAAGTATCATCTGTTTATATCAGTGAAGTGAAGTGCAAAAGTGAACTTCTCTTCAGGGCCAGGCACAAGGATGCTAAAGAGACTCTTGTTATAAGGAATAAAATATTTATTAAAATATAAGGTTAAAAAGGATTTCTAACTCTAAGGGATTCTAACTCCACTCAAATAAAACCTCTTGCAATGAACTGCTTCTCCTGTTTCCACAGGTTACACTGATCCTTCCTGATCTGACTAACCCTATTTTTTACTATTCTAAATAGACTAATACTATTATCCTTATAATTCTTAACTTTCTCTCCAAGTTATAAAAATAACAAAGGCTAGCTGGCTCAGCCTCAGTAAGAATCAAGTTAGGACTCTGAGCCTTAGCAGAATGAGTTCAAAACAAAGACAACATCTTTCTTTGAGCTTCTCAGAGATAAAACAATCTATAAAAATAGCAATAGATAATTACTAGTGTTTCCTAAGTTGGGAAAGGAAAACACTTAGCTCTTTCAGGTCTTTCCCTCTTTTCCTCCCACCTCAGACAGTGAGAGAGAGAAAAAAAATGCCACCTTCTCCAAGCCATCAGAAATAGAGAGACAGAGAGAGAGAGAGAGAGAGAGAGAGAGAGAGAGACTGACTCTGCCAACTTACAAAGACATACTGCCCCACCCAGAGAGCAACGTCACAGAAAAATCATTAAACTTGAAACTGACACTGTTTCTGCTCTGTTTGAAACTCCAATTCTTTCTCAAGCCAGCTTTTCTTCTTCTTATCTCTAAACTAATAAAATAAGCCTTAATATCTAATATCATCCTTATAAGGCTAAAGAGCATTAGGGATTAGGCAAGGTCACAGCTAAAAAAGTACCTAGGGCTAGATTTTAATACAGGACCTCCAGTCTCAAGGACTGGCTCTCTATCCAGGGAGCTATCCACCTGCTATCCACTTGCTTCTATATTATCTTTTTTGGACCAGTGAGATGGCACATTGTTTAGAGTGCTGAGCCTAGAGTCAGGAAGACCAGAGTTCAAATTCTTTTTCATGTCACTTAACCTCTATCTGCTTCAGTTTCCTCAACTATAAACACAACTGTATCATAATATCTACCTCCCAAGGCTCCCTGTGACTTCTAGGATCAAAAATAAAGGCTTCTTTTTGGTATTTATAGTTCTCCAATACATAGTCCCTTCCTGCCAATCCTTTGTACATTACCTCTCTTCCATACCCTCTATTATAATGGCTTAATGACCATTTTTAAAACATGACACTTGACTTCCGGTCAAGATGGAGGCTTAGAGGCAGCAAAAGTTCAGATCTCTGAAAACCCTTCCTTACCGATCACAAACTGAATGCTCGTAGGGCACCGAAATTCAAACTGAACAACAGGACAGACCCGGGGAGCCCTCCTTCTGGACTTGGATCAAAATGTACGGTACACCCCCCAAAAGCCAGAATCCTAGATCACTTGGATCTAAGGGGAAGACAGAAGGACCCTTCCCCCCCCAACCCAGAGTTCTGAGCCCACGGCAGCAACAGGAACCTCAGGGCCAGCAAAAGGGCCTCAGGGCCTGCTATGCTCAAGGGCACATCTTGAAAGCAACCTGAGCCAGTTTCAGGGGCGCCCAACACAGATGGCAGGGAAACAGAGATGAGGGAAGCCTGTAGCCCCCTGGCTGGGTCCTTCCATCTGAGTATCAAGGGAGGTTCCAGCTTCAGGGCACCAGCTGAACCCAATCTCATTAGGAGCCCTCAGAGCTTCTGAAAGGACAGAAACCTCAGGGCTGGCAAAGGGATTGCTTCAAAGGGCGAAGGGCTTACCCTGAAAGTAACCTGGGCCAGTCTTAGGGCATCCAACACAGACTGCAGAGGAGGTTGTTTTTTTTTTTTTTTGCTTTGGGGCTCATCCAGCCCAAACCAGCTGAACTAAATCCTATCAGGAGCCCACCCCCTTAGTGTTCAGGGTCTTCTGAAAGAACAGAAACCTCAGGGCTAGCAAAGGTGCTGAGGTACCTTGTGGACAGTGCTCTGCCAGGCTCAGAGTGTGGAAGTAAGACAGAGGAGAAGCAACTGGAGAGAACTGAGAGCAGTTATACCCCAAACTCCGGCAGGCAGGGGAGGGCAGACCCTGGGCTTCCCTGGGAAGACAGAGCATCTGCGGAGAATAGACAATTTCCCTGGGGCTAAAGCCTTGGACCATCAGACAGATACACTAAGAGCCAGTCCTCCTCACTCAGATAGAGATGGCAAACAGTACAGAAGTACAAAAACCTCCAAACACCAAGAAAAGCAAGAAGAAAGGGGTGACTTTGGACACATTTTATGGAGCAAAAATACAAAATACAGAAAAGATAGAAGGGAAACACAAGCAAATGCTCCTAAACCCTCCAATGGAAATGGAAATGGAAACTCTCCACAAACTCTTGAAGAATTTAAATTGGAAATGATCAAAAAGATGGAAGCCTTCTGGCAGGAAAAGTGGGAAATAATGCAAAAGGAAATCAACAATATGAAGCACTAAAAAAACGCAACTACAGAAACGGTTTGACCAAACTGAAAAGTAATACCAGGCTTTAAAGGTCAGAATCAGGCAACTGGAAGACAATGATCTTGCAAAAGAGCAAGAATTAATAAAGCAAAGCCAAAAGACCAAGAAATTAGAAGAAAACATAAAGTATCTCACTGACAAGGTGATAGACTTGGAAAATAGAAGAAGGAGAGACAATCTGGGAATAATTGGCCTACCAGAAAAGCCAGAAAAATAGTAATCTCGACATTATAATACAAGATATCATCAAAGAAAACTGCCCAGAGATTCTAGAACAAGGGGGCAATACAGGCATTGAAAGAGTTCACAGAACACCCTCTACACTAAATCCCCAAAAGACAACTCCCAGGAATGTAATTGCCAAATTCCAAAGCTGTCAAGCAAAAGAAAAAATCTTAAAAGAAGTCAGAAAAAGACAATTTAGACATAAAGGAATGCCAATCAGGGTCACACAAGATCTTGCAATTTCTACTCTGAATGACCATAAGGCATGGAACATGACTTTCAGAAAGGCAAGAGAGCTGGGTCTTCAATCAAGAATCAGCTATCCATCAAAACTGACTATATACTTCCAGGGGAAAGTATGGGAATTCACCAAAATAGAAGATTTCCAAGTTTTTGCAAAGAAAAGGCTTTGTGGAAAGTTCGATTTCAAAAAATAAAGAGCATGGAATGCCTGAAAAGGTAAATATGAAGGAAAGGGAAAAGGAGAAATATGTTATCTTTTTCATTTATTCAAAGTCTCTTCTATAAGGACTGCTTTATATCTATATCTATATCTATATCTATATCTATATCTATATCTATATCTATATCTATATCTCTCTATATATATTAGTATGTGGGGAAAATGTAATTTGTAACTCTCAAAAATTGTATGCATCATCAGAGTAGTAAGAAGAACCACATATAGGGAATGTTTGGGGCATCAAGATGATATGGAGAAAGGGGGGGATAGAAAGGAAAAGGGAGGGGGGAATTGTTGATGATACTAAGATATACTCCAAGAAATAGGAGGGAAAACTAAATCGAATAATCTTTCTCACACAAAGATACACATAGGAAGGGGAGGGGAAGAAAACTCCTATAAGAAGGAGAGGAAGAGAGTTTTTACTTAAAACTTACTCTCGGTGAAATCAACTCTGAGAGGGAAGAGCATCCAGATCCACTGGGATCTTGAATTCTATCTTATCCAAAAGGGGTAAGGAGAAGGGGAAACCAAAGGGGTTAGGGGAGGAGGGAACACAAAAAGGGAGGGAAGGAGAGGAAGGAGGGGGAGGGAATAAAAGGGGGGGGAAAGAAAGGGAAACATATCAAGGGAGGGGACTAGGGGGAATGATTTAAAGTAAATCACTGGCTTAAAAGGTTATAAATAAAGAGGAAAGGTCAGAATTAGGGGAGGATTTCAAAATGCCAGGGAGTCCACAAGTGACAATCATAACTTTGAAAGTGAATGGGATGAACTCACCCATAAAACATAGATGAATAGCAGAATGGATTAGAATCCCAAACCCTACCATATGTTGTCTTCAAGAAACACACATGAGGCAGGTATATACTCACAAGGTCAGAATTAAAGGAAGGAGTAAGATCTTCTGGGTCTCAACTGATAGAAAGAAGGCAGGAGTTGCAATCATGATATCTGACAAAGCCAAAGCAAAAATAGACTTGATTAAAAGGGATAGGGAAGATAATTATATTTTGCTAAAAGGGACTTTAGATAATGAGGAAATATCACTAATCAACATGTATGCACCAAATAGTATAGCACCCAAATTTCTAATGGAGAAACTAGGAGAATTGAAGGAAGAAATAGACAGTAAAACCATATTAGTGGGAAATTTGAACCAACCACTATCAAATTTAGATAAATCAAATCAAAAAATAAATAAGAAAGAGGTAAAAGAGGTGAATGAAATCTTAGAAAAATTAGAGTTAATAGACATATGGAGAAAAATAAATAGGGACAAAAAGTAATACACCTTCTTTTCAGCACCACATGGCACATTCACAAAGATTGACCATTTACCAGGTCACAGAAACATGGCATACAAATGCAGAAAAGCAGAAATAATAAATGCAGCCTTTTCAGATCACAAGGCAATAAAAATAATGATCAGTAAAGGTACATGGAAAACCAAATAAAAATTAATTGGAAATTTAATTATATGACACTCCAAAATCGGTTAGTTAGAGAACAAATCATAGAAACAATAATTTCATCGAGGAAAATGAAATGGTGAGACATCCTTTCAAATCTTTTTGGATACAGCCAAAGCAGTAATCAGAGGTAAATTCATATCCCTGCGTGCATATATTAACAAACTAGTGAGGGCAGAGATCAATGAATTGGAAAGGCACATAAAAAAACTCAAAAGTGAACAAATTAAAAACCACCAGAAGAAAACCAAACTAGAAAAAATTAAGGGAGAAATTAATAAAATCGAAAGTGATAGAACTATTGCACTAATAAACAAGACTAGAAGCTGGTACTTTGAAAAAACAAACAAAATAGACAAAGTACTGGTCAACCTAATTTAAAAAAGGAAAGAAGAAAAGCAAATTAACAGCATCAATGATGAAAAAGAGGACATCACCTCCAATGAAGAGGAAATTAAGGCAATCATTAAAAATTACTTTGCCCATTTATATGGCAATAAATATACCAATCTAGGTGATATGGACAAATATATACAAAAATACAAACTGCCTAGACTAAGAGAAGAGGAAATAGAATTCTTAAATAATCCCATATCAGAAAATGAAATCCAACAGGCCATCAAACAACTCCCTAAGAAAAAATCCCCAGGGCCCAATGGATTCACAAGTGAATTCTATCAAACATTCAAAGAACAGTTAATCCCAATACTATACAAATTATTTTACAAAATAAGCATAGAGGGAGTTCTACCAAACTCCTTTTATGACACAAACATGGTACTGATTCCAAAACCAGGCAGGTCAAAAACAGAGAAAGAAAATTATAGATCAATCTCCCTAATGAATATAGATGCAAAAATCTTAAATAGGATACTAGCAAAAAGACTCCAGCAAGTGATCAGAAGGGTCATCCACCATGATCAGGAAGGATTTATACCAGGGATGCAGGGCTGGTTCAATATTAGGAAAGCCATCCACATAATTGACCATATCAACAAGCAAACCAACAAAAATAACATGATTATCTCAATAGATGCAGAAAAAGCCTTTGATAAAATACAAAACCCATTCCTATTAAAAACACTAGAAAACATAGGAATAGAAGGGTCCTTCCTAAAAATAATAAACAGTATATATCTAAAACCATCAGCTAATATCATCTACAATGGGGATAAACTAGATGCATTCCCAATAAGATCAGGAGTGAAACAAGGATGCCCATTATCCCCTCTATTATTTGACATTCTACTAGAAACACTAGCAGTAGCAATTAGAGAAGAAAAAGAAATTGAAGGCATCAAAATAGGCAAGGAGGAGACCAAGTTATTGCTCTTTGCAGATGACATGATGGTCTACTTAAAGAATCCTAGAGATTCAACCAAAAAGCTAATTGAAATAATCAACAACTTTAGCAAAGTAGCAGGATACAAAATAAACCCGCATAAGTCATCAGCATTTCTATATATTTCCAAAACAGCTCAGCAGCAAGAACTAGAAAGAGAAATCCCATTAAAAATCACCTTAGACACAATAAAATACTTAGGAATCTATCTCCTGAGACAAACACAGGAATTATATGAACAAAACTACAAAACAACTCCATACAACAAAACAATTCCATAAAACTAGACTTGAGCAATTGGAAAAACATTAACTGCTCATGGGTAGGATGAGGCAATATAATAAAAATGAACATCCTACCCAAACTCATCTATCTATTTAGTGCCATACCCATGGAACTCCCAAAAAATGTCTTTACTGATTTGGAAAAAACCATAACAAAGTTCATTTGGAATAACAAAAGATCAAGGATATCCAGGGAAATAATGAAAAAAAAAACACAAATGAGGGGGGCCTAGCAGTCCCAGACCTCAAACTATATTACGAAGCAGCAGTCATCAAAACAATTTGGTACTGGCTAAGAGACAGAAAGGAGGATCAGTGGAATAGACTTGGGGCAAATGACCTCAGCAAGACAGTATATGATAAACCCAAAGATCCCAGCTTTTGGGACAAAAATCCACTATCCGTTAAAAACTGCTGGGAAAATTGTAAGGCAGTGTGGGAGAGATTAGGTTTGGTTCAACACCTTACACCCTACACCAAGATAAATTCAAAATGGGTGAATGAATTGAACATAAAGAAGTAAACTATAAGAAAATTAGGCAAACACAGAATAGTATACATGTTAGACCTTTGGGAAGGGAAAGACTTTAAAACCCAGCAAGACTTAGAAAGAGTCACAAAATGTAAAATAAATAATTTTGACATCAAATTAAAAAGCTTTTTTACAAACAAACCAATGTATCTAAAATCAGAAGGGAAACAACAAATTGGGAAACAATCTTCATAAAAACCTCTGATAAAGGTTTAATCATTCAAATTTACAAAAAGCTAAATCAATTATATAAAAAATCAAGCCATTTTCCAATTGATAAATGGGCAAGGGACATGGATAGTCAGTTCTCAGATAAAGAAATCAAAACTATTAATAAGCACATGAAAAAGTGTTCTAAATCAGAGAGATGCAAATCAATACAACTCCGAGGTATCACCTCACACCTAGCAGATTGGCTAACATAACAGCAAAGGAAAGTAGTGAATGCTGGAGTGGATGTGGCAAAGTAGGGACATTAATTCATTGCTGGTGGAGTTTTGAACTGATCCAGCCATTCTGGAGGGCAATTTGGAACTATGCACAAAGGGTGACAAAAGAATATCTACCCTTTGATTCAGCCATAGCACTGCTGGGTTTGTACCCCAAAAGAGATAATAAGGAATAAGACTTGTATGAGAATATTCGTAGCTGCGCTCTTTGTGGTGGCCCAAAATTGGAAAATGAGGGGATGCCCATCAATTGGGGAATGGCTGAACAAATTGTGGTATATGCTGGTGATAGAATACTATTGTGCTCAAAGGAATAATAAAGTGGAGGAATTCCATGGAGACTGGAACAACCTCCACGAAGTGATGCAGAGCAAAAGGAGCAGAACCAGGAGAACATTGTACACAGAGACTGATACACTGTGGTATAATTGAAAGTAATGGAATTCTCCATTAGTGTCAATGCAATGTCCCTGAACATTCTGCAGGGATCTAGGAGAAAAAACAATATCCACAAGTAGAGGACAAACTGTGGGAGTAAAAACACTGAGGAAAAGCAACTGCTTGACTACAGGGGTTCTAAATGAACACTCTATTTCAAATATCAACAACATGGAAATGGGTTCGAATCAAGAACACATATGACACCCAGTGGAATCGCGCATCGGCTATGGGGGGGGGGAGGAGAGGAGGAAAAGAAAATAATCTTTGTCTCCAATGAATAATGTTTTGAAATGACCAAATAAAATATTGTTAAAAAAAAAAAAACATGACACTCATTCCCTCTTCATGACTTTGTACTGGCTATTCCCTAGGCCTGGACTTATCTCTTGTGTCACCTTGGTCTCTTAGTTTCTTCTACTTCCTTCGAGATTCAACTCAATCACCACCTCTAAAAGTAGCCTTTCTTCCTCAGCAAAGTTGCTAATGCCTTCCCCTCTGAGATTACCTTGAATGTGCCTAGTTATTTATCTGTTGTTTCCTTCCTGAGAGTGTGAACTCCTTGGGGGAACAGACAATGTCTTGTCTTTCTTTGTATGTACAGCACTTAAATTTACACATTTCCTGGCATAGAGTAACCACTTAAGAAAATGCTTGTCAACTGAGCGATTGCAGAGATGTCAATAATGATTTATATGTAAGACATGGCATAAAATTATATTTTAGGAAACTGACCCATGTGAATGATGGTGGATCAATTTGACATTTAGTTTCGGTCAATGGATAAGAGCTGTATAGCCTGAAAGATGCACTACTAATTACAAAATGTTAATTTTAGAACCTGGAAAGCATAAAGTAATGGAATGCAAAACTTGAAATCTGAAGTCTTGCCATTTCTATTCCTGTGACCTTGGGCAGGTCACTTAATTTTTCTGATTCTAGGTTTCTTTATTTAGAAATTGTTTTGTTTTTCAGTCATATACTCCTTTTAGTGACCTCTGAGGTTTTCTTGGTAAAGATAGTGTAGTGGTTTGCCACGACACTCTTCAGTTTGAGGAAACTGAGGCAAACAGGTTGAAGAGACTTGCCCATGGTGACGCAGCTATTAAGTGTCCAAGGCCAGAGTAAACTAAAGAATGAGTCTTCCTGACTTCAGACCCAGCACTCTATACATTGTGCCACCTAGCTGCTCTTTTATCTAGAAGTCAATGATACTACTTGATTCATCCAGCTCAACATTATCATTGTGAAGAAAACTTTTTGTAGATCCTAAAACACTATGTATGCATTAGATAAACTCTTTCTTGTCCCTATCAGATGCAGTCTGTATTTTGCCAGAAGCCTACTATTATAGTTTCATAATCCCTGGTCTAGGAAAAAAAATAACCATTTTCAAAACTATTTAGGTAGCTGACCACTCCCTTCATATGCCCTTCTTTCTCTTTCAACGTGATGACTTTGACTAGAGGAAGACGTGGAATTTTCACCTTTGCCCTTACATGCTTCAGTTTTCTTCACAGAACTTCAAAGTCACTAGAGATACATTCAAGTGTTTTGGTTTTCCCTGACTATATCATTTATTTATCTGTAAATAAACAGAAGTGGCTAGTGTTCAGTACATCTGATGACTCGTGAGAGATACCCTGTCATGTTTTAAATACATGCTCTAGAAACAAGACATGGTTGCTGATTACATAGAACTAACTGCACATACAGACTAACAAAATGCAATTTTCCTCCTTGGGGCAATAGTAGGATTCCTCTCATTTGCTAGTGCCTATATTTCCTTGAGAGGAGACAGCTGCTATTTCTTCTTAAGACTTAAATTCATTCTTTATGGTCTCAAATTTCTGTTACATTTTCCATTCATTTATTGAAATCACTTTCTGAAATTATGATTCAATTCTATTAACTCAGTACTTCCATCTAAAGGAACCATCTTAGTAGAATGTCTTTTATATTCTGAATTATCCCCAAAAGTCATTCGAAACCAAGTTTTGCAAATAAAGTGGGTAATCAAGCTAGGGAATATTGTTTTTGATTTTTTAAAATTCTGTCTAATAAATGAATGACCTTTTTTACCTTGTGGCTTACAAAACTGGTTGTGAAAACAATACCAGAAGAGGTGCAAAAGCTCCTGTCATAACATATATCTGTCCCCCACCAGATTGTTATGTTTAAAAGGTCAAAGATCCTGTTTTATCTGAATCTTGTATCTTCCCCAACACAGAGCACAGTATACAAAGGAGATACTTAATAAAGGTTTTTTAATGAAATAGTAGGACGGGAATTGGGCAGTAAGTAACAGGATATGGATCAGGACCTTCCAGGAATTCAGCAAAATTGGAATTTTGGCCAGAAGACTGAGACAGGAGGATTGCTTGAGCTTAGAGTTTGACTGCAACCAATCAAGTATCTTTACTAGGGCAGCATAAATAAATGAGCCCTCTGGACAAGAGAGAAGAGGAGTACCAGACTGTTTAAGGAGGGGGATACTGGCTTAGGGAAAACAGAGTACTAAAGCTCCCATACCAGTTAATAGTGGGTTTTTAAGCATGTATGGCCATTCACTTCCATTCTGGGTGAGATAGGGAAACCCCATCTCAAAAAAATGGAATTATTGGTGATAGTTATTGTAAGTCACACGGGCCAGAGGTCAAATCCAGGCAGATAAAAGTGTTGTAGATTTGTATAGGCAAGATCTAGAATAGAGGAGCCTGAGGCACAGGGATTATGACCATAATTTGGAAGATTTTGAAGCAGAAAGTCATGAACCAAAACAAAAGAACTTAGGCAATCCACATGTAACAATATAAAAAGACTTACATGCATGTTTCTTATTTCTTTCCTCTTTTTTGAGCCTCATTTTCCTCATCTATTCAATGTGAGTAATAGAATTATCTATAGGATAGCATTGTTCTGAGGCTCAAATGAAATGGTCCTTTGCAAACCTTAAAAGACTATGTAAGGTCAGTTATATGTCAGTTGGGGCAACTAAATAGTTCAATGGATAGAAAAGTCACTTAGCCCTGTCTGCCTCATCTATAAAATGAGCTAGAGAAGGAAATGGCAAACAATTCTAATATCTCTGCCCAGAAAATTCCATATGGAGTCAGGGTTAGTTGGACATGACTGAAATGACACAACAACAATGTCAGTTACGATGATGATGTAAGTAAGAAAGTATTACCTGCATTTAAGCTTTTGTAAGTTGAAAAACACTTCACAGAGTGTCTGAAGAGGTAGTAGGACATTTGGAATTACCATTATCTGAGATTAATGAAGATAAAACATAAATCAAGATGAAAACATGACTGTATTTGTTATTGTATAAAATGAAGTACGCCTGATCATCTAATTCAGCGTTGGCGAAGATTTTCAAGCTCGTGTGCCCAGACTGCAATTTCAAGCTTCTTGTGAGCCCCCCTGCGTTACCCAAAAAGTGGATGGAGGAAGTGCTCACTTTGGGCTGTTGGAAAGAATGGGGGGGCTACAAAAATGTCTTTGGATGCTGGGAAGATGGGGAACAGAGCAGCTCCCCCAGTGCTGGCTCTGCACAGGAGCCAGTACTTCGCTAATGCTGATCTAATGCATTGGTTTTTGGTGGTATAATACCTATTGGTTATCCCTTAAATGGGATGACTCTTCACAAAGGTCAGTTTTGCATTATAGATTCTTATATTTTCAGCGTTGGAAGGGGCAGTGATCATCTAGCCTGATCCATGCCTGGGAAAGCATTTCCCCAAACAACCCCCTGGTCAATGCACACATGCACACAGTTAACAAGTAAGCTTTCAATAAGTGGAAATAGTTTGGCCTTGATGACCAAATTTTCATGTGAAAACATTTTCAAATTGGGTCTGAATTATCTGAATCATTGTGGCAGTAAAAATTCTACCTTCATTAAGAAGGCTGCCAAGGAAATCCACTTCCCAAGCCCTGTAAAGGAGAGGAGGCTTGGCTCTAAAGCTCTAGCATTATAATTTATAGGTCTATCCTATCAAAGTTGAGCTTAGCTACACATAACATTTTATTTGATTAATGATAGAGATTTTAATTATGTTTTGTTGCCAAATTCTCAAATGCCTCAAGGCATTGCTTAATGTTTAATCTAGTTTGGGGAATGATTTTGGCCTAAGAAGTTACACTTTTCCCTTCAAAAGCAAGGCTTTTTAAAAAATAAAATTAGTCATATAATTTGCTCAGTTGCTTGGTTATTATTATTATTTTTAATGCAGATAGTTTCTAAAATGGAATATTGGGGTGGATGACTTTTTCTTTTTTCATTTAATTAAGGAAGGTTTCCACAAAATGATGTTAAATTGAATAATTGTTTAAATAATAGAAGGGAAACATCTTAGCTAAGTTACATATGAAAGAATATGCAGAAGGAATATTTATAAGGACAAGAATAAAGTGTTCTGACCTGTTTTATTTTATTTTATTTTTAAAACATTTACCTTCTGTCATAAAATCAATACTGTATATTGGCTCCAAGAAAGAAGAGCAGTAAGGGTCAGGTAATGGGGGTTAAGTGACTTGCCCAGGGTCACACATCTAGGAAGTATCTGAGTTCGTATTTGAATCTAGAATCTTCTGTCTCTAGGCCTGGCTCTCAATTCACTGAGTCACCTAGCTGTCATCCCCCACTCCCATCCCCCTGTTACAAAAATTGTCTTCTTGAAGGAATTTAGCTTTTTCCTAATATCCTACAATGGTTTAAATATAACATTTTTTTAAAGTGAGCTTCATAAACTATGGAATTGGCAGACCATTTTATCCCAATCCCTCTCATTTTACGGAGAAGGAATCTGACTCCAAAGGATAAGTGATTTGTCCAGCGTCATATTGCTATCATTGATAGGACCCCCCCCCCCAACATTCTCCCCATTCTGACAGTTCTAAATTTTCTCCTTTCTCTTGATAACACCTTTGCAGCATCCACCTCATTGCTCCCAACAGATGACCTGGCCTCCTGTGTAACTGACAAAACCGATTTAATCTTTTGTGGATCCCTTTATCTCTTCTATACCACTCCTCAAAACCTATCTATAGCATAATCCATTTTCTCTTCTTTCACTCCCAAGCTCTGAGAAAGAGGCTTCCCCTTATTGAAAGTAATCTTATCCTTAAATACTCTTGTTCCCCATCCTTGTTCCTCTCCTGGGAAGGCTTGACCTATTTATTCTTTCCTCTTTTATTCATCTTGACTCTTTTGCAGCCTACATATAAGTTCAGGTCACCCCCATGCTTACAACCAAAACCAAAACCAAAGAACTTTTTCACCTGACCCTGACATCCATCCCCTCAAGATCAATTGTTCTATGGCTTTCCTCTCTTTCTTTGCTAAGCTCCTAGAATTATTCCTTTATCCTCACTGCTTCCATTTCTTCCCTAACTACTCACTTTTCAATCCCTTACCATCTGGCTTCTGACCTCACAACTCTATTGAAAACATTCCTTTCTAGTTATCTAAAATCTCTCAACTGCTAAAGACAGTGTGGCCTTTGCTTCAGTCTTCCTTAATCTCTCTACAATTTTTGGCAGTTAACCACAACGTCTCTTTGGATCTTTTCTTCCTTCTCTGGTCTCCTACCTTTGTGATTGATCCTTCTCATCCTCCTTCACTGGTTCATCAGCTATCTCTCTCTTCTTTCCATTGTAGGGAACACATTCCCTAAAGCTCTCTCTTGACCTTTTCCTTTTTTTGCTGTTTTGATCATCAACTTCCATCATTTAGGTCTTCTCCATACAGATCACCAACAAATCTTCATTATATTCATCCCTGATCTTTCTCCTGAAGTCTAGTTACACTATATATATATATATATATATATATATATATATATATATGTATACATATATATATGTGTGTGTGTTTGTTTATATATATAAACACACACACACACACACACATATATATATGTATATATACTCACACACATACACTACTTGCTAGATCTCTGTCTGCTTTGGCCTCTTAAACTTGACTGGTTCCAAGGAAAATTGGCCATCTTCAATATACCCCTCCTCAAGGTTTCCTTTTTTTGTGCCATTGTCTAGGTTTCCTAATTTTATGGTTTCAGGGTCACACTTGATTCTTCCTTCTTCTTTTCCCCTTTTTCCTCCCTCCTCTCTCCGTCCCCCCTGGTCTAAATGGTTATAAAGTTTTTTGGGTTTAACTTCTTACCATCTTTCATTCTTGTTCTTTTTCCAGTAATGAGATAAGTGCTTGTCACTAACTTTGTTGACATTTTTCAGTCATGCCCAAATCTTTGTGATTCCTTTTGGGTGTTCTTGGCAAAGACATTGGAGTAGTTTTCCATGTCCTTCTCCAGCTCATTTTACACATGAGGAAACTAAGGCAAACAGTTGTAAATGATTTGTTCAGCATCACACAGTTAAATGTCCAAGTTCAGATTTGAACTCCAGAAGAAATCTTCCTGACTCTAGGACTAATACTCTATTCACTGTTCTACCTAATTGCCCTTTTCCTTTTTTACTTGAACCTATTTCTCCTCCCTCCTAATTTATCTTTCTGCTTCTTGTCTCTGATTTTTCCCATGCTTCATTATACAATGGCCAATATGATCTTCCCAAGACACAATTCAAACTCTTCACAAATCTTCAGTTCACTATTGCATCTAGGATCAAGTATAAATTCTTTGGCCTGGCATTTAAAACCCTCTAAAATGTAACCCTACCCTAAACTACCAAGCTTATTCATGTTATTGGTTCACTCTATTATTCCATCAAAAATAGACTATGAACCACTCCCATATTCTACATTCCATATCTTAACTTCATTGTTATTCAGTTGTGTCCAACTCTACCCCAAATGACCCCGTTTGGGTTGGCAAAGATACTGGAATGGTTTGCCATTTTCTTCTCCAGCTTATTTCATAGATGAGGAAACTGAGGCAAACAGGGTTAAGTCACTAACCCAGGGTCACATAGCTAGTAAGTATCTGAGGCCATATTTGAACTTGGCAAGATGAGTCTTCCTGACTTCATGAACGAGTAAAAGCTTTGCCTCTTGCCTCACCTACAAAGACATAAATGTAAGCAGACTTTGTATTTAGAAATTTCACTGTATAGCTATAGAGAGACAATGCATGTACATACAAAACAGTAATTGATATGTCTCAAGTAAATGCCATAGACAATATGCACTCCAGTAGTTTTGGGGAGGGAGAGTTTATATTTTCATAGAAATATAACATTTTTGTCTTTATGATCTGGGTTTCCAGCAAAGGAAGAATATGAACAGTGAGATGGGAATAGTCTTGGGGGGAGAAAAATGTTGGCTGAGTAAAAGAATATATGCATTTAAGCATGCCACACATTTGTGGAGGACCTTGGAAAAGAGAACTCTCTCTGGAGAGAATCAGAAAGCAATATTTCATTTGATTATTATCATAGATCCAGAGATCTGGCTTATTAGCTGTGTGACCTTGCATAAGTCTCTGAAGTTCTACTATTTAAAAAAAATGAGTAATGGTACTAACTACCTCATGGGATTGTGACAAGGCTCAAATGAGATAATATATGTAAACCACTATTTAAATGTGAGTTATTGATAGTATTAGCTTTTATCTAACCAATAATTAATAATCTAATTAATGAACTTTAAGGCAGGTAACATTTGAAGAAGTTTTCTTAAAAATGGCAAGTATTAACCAGTATTTCTCATGGGCCTCAAACTACCAACAGAAAATCATCACTATAATAATCTTTTATCACATATTAGAATTTAGCATAACACAAGCATCTTTGGGGAAATCTAATCTGAGTACCTCATTTCCTGGAGAACAACAATAATAACAAAAAGATAAGGTAGATCAACCCCTTGGGTGAGAGGCCAACCACAAGTCCATTCTATAGAACTCTATGAAAAATTGGTCAATAAAGTGACTCTGTCTGGGTAAGTAGACCAACAATGGACCCTAGGCAAGGACATAGAGAACTCATATCTTTTGTGTTAAGGTAAATTGGCTAGATAAGCAGTCTTATATCCAATGTCAACACTTCATATGTTCTGTATCCAAGATGAAAGGTACTTTTATAGGGAGGCTTTGGTGCATCAAGAATTTATGAGTACATGCTGGCTTTTCCCTGACTACTACTATCTAGGCATTTACTATCTAGTCAAGTCCATGGTTGAATTTCTTGAGAGATTCCTATCCATGTTCTCAGTTATGGGAGTTGGCATTTCCCACCATCACACATTTCCTTTTTCCAATTTAATGCTTGCTCTCATTTCAAAATTCCTTGAGGAGAATTTTAATAATAGTACAGTGACAGCCAGTCAAAATTTCAGCAATACTTGGCTTTAAATAAAATAATCACAAGTGGCTGAATAACTCAGCATTCTTCTTTTCCTCTCAAAGCTTTTTTCAGGTTGATTTCCACAGAAATTCACTCAAGAATATTAAGTAGTCTCCCAGAATGGGGAGAAGAATATAGCAAAGGAAAGAAAAGTTATAATTATCAGAGAAGCATGAAAATGATGATGGAAAACACCTATTAGATCACCTAGGCCTGAGTCCTTCCAGAAAAATATTGCTCACTGCAGTTGGATATCTAAGTTGCTGAGTTCAGTGCTTTAAGCTCTTTGACTCTTGCCACATCTTTGGCTGAGTTTCCCACAATCTAAAAGTGTTGTTTGAGATAATACTTAACTTTTATGTTTCTTAACTTTACCCTGTGGTTTCTAATGTAAAAGTGAAGGGTGGGGTAATAATGAGAAAGGTTTAAATACTTTTTTAACCTTCACTCCTGAACTGCCTTGTCACCCAAAAAGGTTTCCCAGTATAACGCTCCTTCTCCACTCAGAGATGTGGTTTCCTAGGATCCTTAATTCTCTTTACCCTTCTGTTAGATCAGAGATTCCAGGCATAGTCTGAGCTTTCAGAAGGGGGAAAAAAACCCTCAGCATTATTATATCTAGCTCTGACTCTCCTTTGGGGATGTTTCCCCATTAGTTACTTACTCCCAGCTGTTTTTCCAATAAATTAACCCAGACTAGCAAAGATTTGTGTTTGATGCTATTTAAAAAGAAGAAGTCAATGTTAACATCAAAGAAAGGTAAATCCTTGCCCATGGCTAGAGGGAAAGTTTTCAGTGTGCCTTGAGTGTCTGATGAAGAAAAGAGATAGAATATTACTGTCTGGGATGGTGGTAGGCAGGGAAGCTTGAGGTTCAAGTTTTGGATTGATGCAAGCAGCTTCCCCCCCAGAATTCCTTTTCTTTGTGTTCTTGCCTGTGCTTTGGGTCTCCTGTTCCACATGGTTTCTTAACACTTCCCATTCTTCAACTCATGTGTTCTCAACATGTTTACTCTTTTTCAGCAGTACTTTTTAGAATGGATTCTACTATGCCTCCTGGGAAAAGCTTATTACCTGTTAATATCATTCTATGAAATTACATCAGATTTGGTTCTTACACCTCATCAGTACCCTCTGATTGGAAGGCTGGAAGGCAGAGCAAAGTATTCCTTCCCAAATCTCCATTTAAAGAGGGTCTTTCCATCCATCTAATTCTTCATTTACCATCAACTGGACTCTATCATGACGCTACACTGTGTACCTTCTCGCTCACCTCCATTTCAGTTTCCTTTTGTGTGTTGCCTTAGATTAGAAGCTCCTGGAAGGCAAGGACCATCTCTTTTTCTTATTTGCACTCAACACTGGCACATAATAGCTAATAATAAAAAACATTTAACTAGTATTTACTATGTAGTAGACATAATATTTATTGACTGTCTGACTGACCAGCTTGTCTCCTGGACTCAGCTAAATTGACTTTTAGAGGTATAATTCTTCACCCTTTCAACTGGTGTTTCCTTCTTAAAAATTCATTTAAGGGACTAATTCTCACCTCTTTAAAGGGGGCTCTGTCTGTCCATCTTTTTATGGTTAACTCTATAGTGATGCTATCACTTTCCTAACTAGGTCCTGGACCTTGAAGGACTAGACTCCCTTATCCAATATTTTGGGCTTTTCACTAAACCATGATGATCTCTTCTAATGTTTTATTCAGGCAGGTAGGTAGCCACAGTGAATAGTGTGCCAGTCCTGGAGTCAGGAAGACATTCCTTCCTGAATTCAAATTTGGCTTTACACACTTACTAGCTATCCTAGGAAAATCATGCAGTCCTGCTTGCTTTAGTTTCCTTCTCTGGAAAAGGAACTGGGGAAGGAAATGACAAACTACCCCAGTTTCTTTGCCAAGAAAAAACCTTAAATGGGGTCATGAAGAACAAGACAATTGAAATTACTGGTAAGCTGGTAAACAACAAATTTCCTTTATTGATCTATCTATCTATCTATCTATCTATCTATCTATCTATCTATCTATCTATCTATTGAGAATGCTGATATATATTGTGGAGATAATATGAGGAGATTTTAATTTGTGGAGATAATTTAATTTGTGATGTAAAATCTGAATTAATTGGTTGCCAGGGGAAAAATCCCAAATAAAATACCCAAGTCAGTCTGGAAATTTATGGTAATTTTAATTACTATAGAGGGAAGTATTTTAAGGAGAAAGAGGGAAGAGGGTATAGGATTTTTCCTGCCTGTGCCGGAGTGGGGGTGGGGTTCAAGATCTCTGCCTCTAGGTCTCTGCAAAAGATTAGAGGCTTCTAAGAGGATAAAGTTTTGAAAGTAAAGGAGGAAAAACTCAGTCAGAAACTCACCAACAAACTGGACAATAGCTGTAGCCATGCCAAGGTACTGAAAGGCCCATCACGCTGCCACCAGCTACCTCTCTGCTGCCAAAAGGTACCAGAGAGAGGAAGTGATGTGAAATATATAGACCTTTTTCTCTTGTGTCCCCTCCTCTCAATTTTCATGTCTACCAATCACATCAGAGGCTTTTCTCCAAGACTGCCCATTCTTTAGTTCTCATCTTCTTTGATTAGATTATATCTTTTGAGTTACTTAATATTTCTTTGTTAAGTTCACCTTTTGTTAGTTACTTAACCTTTTTGTGATTAATTTAACATTTATAGTTATTTAACATCTTTTTGTATTAAGATCTAAAAATAGACAGCTTAAAGTTCTAGCTTCACTATAAAGTAAGAACTAAGTACCTTCATTGTTCAATTAGGAGATTACAACTTTATCTTCACCATAAAGTACGATCTAAGTAGGGTAGAGTAATTTAAAGTTCACCATATATATGTGTATATATATATGTAGAAATATATATACACACACCCTTACCTTCCATCTTAGAATCAATACTGTGTATTGGTTCTAAGGCAGAAGAGCAGTAAAGGCTAGGTAATGGGGGTTAAGTGACTTGCCCAGGGTCACACAGCTAGGAAGTGTCTGAGGCCAGATATGAACCCAGGACCTCCCATCTCTAGGCCTTGCTGTCAATCTACTGAGCCACCCAGCTGTCCCCTTTAATATATTTATAACTATTAGTAACTAGAGAAAACCAGTGAGTAAACATAATGGGGAGAAGTAGGTCTAAATAAGGTAACTGAAAGAGAATTGAATGTCTTCCCCTTTTTCACTATTCCATAAATTAACAAAAAAAATTCTTCTGTCACTAAAAGGAACACATGGTGGCTGAAACCATCAGCATCAACTTTTAAAGGTCTCTGAAGAAAGCTACTCTGTTAGTCGAGGTATCGTGGTCTAGTGGAGGTGTTCTATTTTGAGTCAATAAGACCTAGGTTTCAATCTTTTCTCAGGTACTCAGTGTGTGCCCCTGTGTAAGGAATTTCACATCTCTGCACCTCAGTTTGCTCTATCAATGAGGGAGTTAGACTTGATGACCTCTTGGGTTCCTTTCAGTTCTAAAGCTATGAGCTAATCATCTGATCTAAGGAGAAGTACAAGTCTGGATAATGGCCAGGACAAGAAAGGGCAGATACAGGTGAGAAGCCAGACTGTATTGGGGATTTGGGGCAAGGGATCGTGGTGAAGAAGGTGGACTCTATCCAACTAGGAGGCAGTAGCAGTAGAGCTCTGGACATTTCATGGAAGATATTCTTCACCTGGAGCCCAAGATCCCGAAGGTATCTGGGTATAGATTTTAGGGGTTCATGAATTAAAGTTAGAAAAAGAAAACTTCTAACTAAAGTATAACATTTCATTCAATTATGAAAGAGGATATTGAACTGGGTTACTATCAGATAGACTTCACTACAGGCTCCATCACTCAAAAACAGTAAAAAAAACCCTGGCTGAAGGAAGAACCACATGGCAAGGGAAGACTATTTTGAAATACTCTGGAAAGTCAATATTTAACTATGAACTGTGTGAACAAGCAAAGTAATATTTCATATTTTGATGATTAATGAATTAAATCATAAATATCATCATTAAAGATATTCCTTCTCAGCTTTATCTTCAAAAGTAAGTCAACACTTTTCTCTCTATATATATCTATGGGAAGTTTGGATAATACAAGATAAGAACTAAAGATAATATATGTATTTTTGCGCTTTTGCATACCTGTCCCAAATTAAGATTTTCTTTTTATGTTCATTTGTGAGCATGAATTAGTTATATCTTATCAATAGAGTTTAGAGAAATTTTCTGAAGATTATAGAAAAGTATCTTTGGATTCTTAAAAAAACTTGTCTCTGAAAAGGTCAAATATATAATTTTGGAGTTAAAATATGAGTCCAAGTCTTGATTGTGAAACTAACTATTGATTGCCAATCTGGTAAATGATAATCTTTCTGATTTAGTTTTTTGTTCATAAAATGGAGATAATTTTTCCATTATTTACTTCATAGAATTATTGTGAGTGAAATGCAGTATAAATCTCCAAATGCTATAGAAAAGTGTTATTATTGTTTGTCATTGGGAAAGTCCACTTAATTCTTTGAATTTCAGTTCCCCCACCTAGTATTGGCTCTTACAGAGGATTTAGGCTCAAATCTCTATTCTGATACTCCTGACCTGTGTGATCTTAGGTAACTCATTAAACCCAAGTTTAATACTTAGTAAACATTAGTAATATTTAGTTTTTAGGCTTTAGCTTCTTTAGTGGTAAAATGAAAGGTCTGGATCAGCTAGGATTAGGTAAAACCTCTAGATCTATGATTCTGTCATTACATAGTCCAATATAGTTACCCCCCCCCATGCAAGAGGACAGCAAACGTAATTATGTAATGAAAATAATGTATTAGTACTTGTGATATTACCAAATTTAACATCTATTCACCATAAAACCAACTACTGTTAATACAAAGAAAATTGCTTTCTATAAAGTGAAATTTTCCATGCCACATTTTTTGTTTCTTTTTTTTTGAATTACGTATAAAAATTAACAAGATGTTTCCACAGTCTCCCAAATGGCCGCTTCTGTCATTCCTGCCATCATAGCTTTGTTGAGCAGCACTAAAGAAATAGAATTATGGGCCTGTATTTTATGTAATATGAAGTATTCACAATACTTCAGAGGGAGATTTATGTCTTGAACAAGGAAGAACAATTTGAAAATCACTAAAAAGGTTTTTTTTTGGATATCTTGTCTGCATCTGATTCTTCAGTGTTGCAGAGTAGAGTAGGCCAGGAAAAGCACCAGGTCCAGTTCTGGAATCCAGTCAGGCTTATGCTGGTAAATGTTTGACATTGGGCTCTCCCGGGGGGGAAGGGTGGGGGGAGCCTGACATTCTTTTAAGGTTAATTTTCAGCATATTTCTCATTACTTTTTTTTCCTAGTTAACCAACAAAACCACAAATCAAGCCCTGATTTATAGCTCTTTGCCAATTTCTGAGTTGTTAATGCTTATATTGAAAGTTTAACAATCATCTCTCATCATTACATCCCTGCACATGCTAATCTGGAATTCTCTGCTGAGACAGCATCAGCTTCAAAAATCTTTAGAGAGAGCATTCAAGTTTCATAAAGCAGGAAGCAGGAAGAAGTTTGGGGATAAGGTTCCCCAAAATAATAGCATTTCACATTTATAGAGTGATTGAAGATTTTCATATTGTTTTCTATACATTCATTTCCTCGTTTATCCTTATAATAACACTGAGATAGTTGTGTTTGCAGGATGAGAACTGAGACCCAAAGGGATTAAATGACTTGCCTAGGGTCATACAAACAATAAGGTTGGAGATGGGAATTGAAACAAGCCCTTCATAACTCTAAGGTCAATGCTTGAACCATTAATTCTCTTCCAACTCTCCTGGGCTAGTTTAAGTATTCAAGAATTTGGAATAGGTGCTAGACACATACAAGAGGTACAGTAGGGCTATTGCCAATGATTCAATGAAATCAATTCGGTATTCTTTGATTTGATTTAGGTGTATCAATCAGTCTAGGTGGACAAGAGTCAAGAATGTTTCTATAGCCAAATAGTGGCAGAGATGTCTGGGTGGTCACGGTTGTTTATTTTGGTTAGGTTAACTTATTGTCAAAGCTAATAATTTATTGATTTTGAGTGTTGGTTCCAGCTGTTCATGACTATTTTTCTGGACTGGACCTGTGATGTGAAAAATGTTTGAACTTTATCAGGCTGTTCATTTCACAGCAGGGACCCAGGCTGAATGAACACTTTCATGTGTCAACACCTTAAACAACTTATTGAAACTAACAAATAATTATCCTTCATGACTGGAGTATAAACAGATCATTGATTTTTATAAATATTTCTACTCTTCTTTCCCAGTATTTTTCCCTTAGTATTTCACTATTTTTACACTTACACTCAAATTGAAAGTAATATTTTCTCATCAATATAAACTTATTTTGAGAATAATCTGTACACCCACTGAGGGTATCCTTGATGAGGTAATAGAGGGGAATAGGTAGTCTTTCCCAAGTAATTTTCTACAGAAAAACCATATCTTAACCATCATACTATCCATTGAAAAGAAGTCGAGAATACAAGATCCCATCTTACTTTTGACTGATTGAAAAAAAACAAACAAACCCAAAGACATTTGACTCAGTATGGCAATAGAGTGCTGTAAAAGCTCTCTTCAAACAAGAGATTCCCCTTGTACTGGGGCCAGAGAAATCCCAAATTGTAGGTTGACATAATTTAAGTCCAGTCTCAGTAATTGATTCTGAAGGAATTGTTTCTCTTTGGCTCTTATTGTCTTTAACCAGAGTTTATGCACTGAAATTTCCAAATATGACTTTGGGGAGGTTTCTACAAAGAGGATAACAGGAATAGCTATAGAGTTAAAAGGATCATTATACACTCACTCAGCTTACAAATATACAGTATGTAAAGTACAAATATTATTTTATTCCATAGGAAACATTCTTCATCATAATATTAATAATAATGTTCATTTACATGTTATCTTAAAGTGATCTTAAGACAAATAATTTATGAAAATTATCTTATTTGAGTCTCAAAACAATCCTATAATGTTAGAGGTTAGTGGTGTTATTCCCCCTTTTGACAGTGGAGAAACTAAGACTCAGAGGATTAAATGACTTGCCTATCAACATATAAGTATTAGAAACGGTATGTAAACCTATATATTCCTCACCCCACAGCCAGGATTCTCTCAGCTAAACCAAGCTATTTTTTGACTGAGGCCTGTATACATAAATAGAATATGGTAGACATTCTCATTTGCTCATAAGCTCCCTTTGGAAAAGGTCTAAAATTTGGATTTCAGTGAAATTCCACTGGGACTCTAGATAGTTTTTTCAAGAATTGTTGTGCCACTCAAACCCTAATTAATGCTTCCAAAAAGGCAAATATGCTTTTGAGTGACTGGACAAGCACCTGCTTTTTCCATCAGATCTTCATTCTGTGAATCACTAATGCTAATACTTTATTGTGAGAGACTTTTTGACCAGCTAGCACCTAGAAAGAACCAAAGCAAACTTTACTGTCTACCTTATCCAAACTATCCTCCAGAGAGCTACCAAATTAATAAAGCTATGACCACATCCCTCCTTTCATAAAATTGCAATGGCTCTGTATTTAACTTAGGATGAATATGCTCCTTTATTTGGCATTGAAATCTCTTTGCAATCTGGTTTCCACCTACCTTTATGCAATTATTTCACTGACTTCCCTATGTCAATTATACATTCATATCAAACAGTACTTGACATACAATGCATATCCCATTACATCTCCACCCCCTTAAAATGTTGAACTTCCTTTAAGATTCAGCTGCCACTTTCTGCAGAAAACCTTTCTCAATATTCTCCCTCTTACATCAGTTGTTAATTTTCTCTTCAAATTACCTTGCATTGACTTCTCTTTGTGTATGTCATACCTTCTCCAGCCCCTTGGGGGCAGTACCGGATTCATTTTCCCCCCTTTTCTTTGTAACTAATGTATAGCCCAGTCCCCTGCATATAGGAAGTACTTAATATTTATTCTTGAAGTAGATCCTGATCAGCAGTAGAATGGCTAAAGAAACCATGATACATGAATGTAAAGTAATATTACTGAAACATAAAAAATTATGCATGTGAAGAATACAGCAAGGCATGGAAACACAAAGCAGAGCAAAATGATCAGAATCAAGGAAAACATGATCACAACAATGGAAATGGACAGATTAAAAATGAAACTAAAGGATATTTCTCTACAATGACCAAACTTGACCCCCTAGAAAGAATTAGGAAAATGCATCTCCCTTCCATTTTTGCAAAAATGCAGAATTATGGGTACAAACCCTGCATATCCTGTCAAACTGAGTTGATGTTTTATTTTTGAGAAACTGCTTTCTTTTTGCTTTTTTTTTAAACAAAAGATAGCCCTCCAGATAAGGGATGAGGAAGGGATGAATCTGGAATCAAACACAATACAAAACAATGAGGTCAATTAAAAAAAATTGATCACAGAAATAAAAAAACACACATGCATATATTTATTATATGAATAGACAGTATGTGTATATAAATAAATGTATGGTATACAATAGCAGTATTGCAATTGCTAAGGTAGCGACATGTAGGACCCTTATTCATTACATTATCTGATTGCAAAAACACTCGTATATCTTCTGGACTTTCCAAACGAATGAGCATGATAAGTTTTCCATGTCACGTTCTAGATAAAAAGTACCCTTCATTTAACTGATATTTTTCCCTGTATAGATATTTAGTTCAAATTCTTTCAAGTACTTATGGACCTCCTACATTATTCTAGATCTTGATTGAATTAACATCTACAAATAGGAGCATCTAGGAAACTTTATCATATATACTAAGGGTTCTGAACCTTTTATGTGTCATAGACTCCTTGGGCAATCCAAAGCCTGTGGAAGGAACTCTGCTCAGAACTCAGAATAACATATTTAAATGCAAAAAATAAAATATATAGGATAGCCAAGGAAACTATTTTGAAATATAGTTTATATGGGTGATAAATATATAAGATGATATAGCAGAAATAAATATGTAACTATATGTTATACACAGATGCATATGAAACACATGCAATATAAGTATGTAACTACATGTACTATGCACATGTCTATGACATGTTATACATATATGATACATGATGTATGTGCTATACAGTCATCTACACATATTGCTAGATACATATACAAGTATTCATCATTCAGGCACACCATATCTACAATGTATCATATACACATGTTATGAAATATACACATGTATGTGCCAGTGTATATATGTGATGTGTATGCACTCATATATATGTTGTTGTTTAGTTATGTATGACTCTTTGTCACCCCATTTAGGGTTTTCCTGGCAAAGATATTGGAGAAAATTTGCAATTTCCTTTTCCGACTCATTTTATAGATGAGGAAACTGAGGCAAACTGATTATGTCACTTGTCCAGGGTCACATAGCTATTAAGTGTCTGAGGCCAGATTTGAACTCAGGAACATGCATCTTCTTGACTCCAGTCCAGAGCTCTATCCACTGTGCAAGTGTGTATGTGTGTGCATGCATGCACATGTGCCAAGAAATTAAATTCATGAGCCCCAGGTTAAGAATCCCTGCTCTACAGGGAATTCTTTGTTTCTTCGGTTCTTTGTTAGGCTTCTCCAGAATAATGTCAAAATGTCTGCCCACTGTATGCCCCATCTAATGCTAATGATCTATGAATGAGGTTTTCCGTATCTATATATTTATGTCACTTTGTGTAATGTTGACATATGTAAGTGGGACTGATTAGAATGTTATCTAATCAGGTTAGTGTGCTTTCAGGGTTTTTTGAAAGAACATTGGAATGGAAACAAGCCCATTGGGATTTTGTTAGGAGGAAAACCTTAATTCTAGATGGAGAGACAGAGGATTATTCACCATAAAAATTGGAGTGACCCCCTGGTGCCATCTCTGGGAGGGAATTAAAAAACTGAAGCTGCTTTTAGAGTGTGTTGGCTAAACCTATTGGGAGAATAAGTTCTTGTTGAAGGGGACAGTCCCCTTTGTTCACCTATAAGCAAGAGTCCACAGACTGATTTTATCCTTTTTGCCTTTTTCTACCTACTGGAATAGATTAGAATAGAGGGGAGATTTCTCCCTCATGACCTCCACCAGGAACAATTAATGGTCTGCCTTGGAACAAAAGCACATGGGATTTACATACTCTTGCCCACAATTTTCTCATCCACTTGGTCCCACGAGAAAAGTTCATGAAAAACATTCCTAAATCTCTTATCTCTTAAAGAAGATCAGCATTGGTACCATGAACCCAGAATCTCCTCTTCTAGTAGAAAAAGGCAGTTTCTTAACAGAGACAGCCTTAGTGATTGCTTAGAAAGTACCGAATTTAAGACTTCAGGAATCAATCCTTAAAGAAAGAGAAGGAGGATCCTGAGTAACACACTAATTAGAAATATGGGACAATTGCTTATAGGCTCCCTATAGATTAAGAACAGTAAATAACTAAAGCCACTTTATAGAAAGATCAACCAGATGACCTGGACCATTGCTTTTAGATGACAGCATATACCTCTTTCACAACCCTGGAAAATCCATTGTCTCTAGCTTGTTTTTAAAGCTTCTGTCATTTTACTCTTGGATTCCATTGCTCCACAGTCCACGCAGAACAGTATCTTTATTTGGGTGTAGGCAAACCTATGTCTTGTTATGCTCAAATCAGTCTCTTCTTTCCACATTGAGTTGGATCACCATGAATTCAAAGCCATTTATCTCCTACCTCCCTTGTTTCCCCATGGCGAATGTCTTTCTTATGCCAGTAACTGATGCTTTTGTTTGGGGATGGAAACTCAGCCTCTTACTATTTGCTTCTCTGCCTCACATCTTTCAGGGCACTAACCTTTGCAAAATATCTGAAATTGTTTGCCAAAAAAGCTACTAAGGGAAGGGAGGAGGACTAGAGGTATCTATAGGAAAATGGAATACTACTTGAATCGCTAAGTGATTGAAAGAAGAGGCACTAAATTATTTCTGGAGATTTCTTAGAGTTCATGTTTCTATGATTTAAGCAAATGCAAAATTCACTAGGTTTTCTCAGTATCTACATGTCATTGGAAGGTTCCACTTCAAAGGTACATATCTTCTATCTTTCTATCTTTTTTCAGTAGGAAAGTTTATTCCTGAACTAGCACTTTCTTCAGTAGTCTTTATACAGATAAAATACACACTGAATCAATGGAGAAGCAAAGGTCAAAGACTTAGGAGGAACCACAGACAGAATAAGTACTATTTCATTAGACACTACTTCTCTGAAACAGTTGATAATTGGATTACAAAATTTATTGGAGAAAACTAGAGTTAAGGTATTTTCCATTCCTGAATAAACCCTAAAAAGGAAACAATAGACATTATAAACAATCCTCCCCTCCCCTCATATGAGTATCATGTCAGTCTTTTATTGATCATGAAAATATCTCCCTTGCTACTTAATAGATTCTTATTGGATTAGTTTAGGTTGGATTTAATTGATCTGTACAGAAACTAAAATGAAAGTAACTCCCATTTTCAAATCCCCATTTTTCAATGATCTCAAAATAGTAGGCTTAGTTTTAGAGGTGACTACAGTGCTACTGATAGTCCTAGAGACCATTTGTTTTATTTATGCCCAATAAGGAAATTCTTTTAAGCTATTTCAGAGCATTTAGAATGACTTAAAAGTAAGGTGACAAAAGTTGCCCACAGAAACCTTAAGATAACACAGGCTCAATTTTTTGTTCATTTTATGGTCCCTTTGTAGTTATCTAAAATGTTTGGAAATAAGTTCATTCTTGAAATGTTCAGATTCAGGGGAGCTCACTGTACTACAAGGGTGAGGTGAGTTTTTGATGCATGAGGCTTGTCTGAAATCAAATGTGCTAGAAGATTGAAAGCTGGGGTAGAATGAGATTTTCTTTCTTTTTTCTTTTTTGGTCTAATATACTCAGATTAATTGAAAACTTGTCCCACCATCTTGGAATAAACTCCATCACTATTAATTATCTTAATAATATGTTACCTTTTCTTTTTTTCACTTTCACTTAAGAACAAAGGAAAACTTTTAATTATTCTTTGCATATATAAAGAAAACACTCACTATCCCTTATAAAAAAAGACAATGAATTAAATGAACTCTATGACCCCAATTTAAGCAAGGTCCATTCACCTGATTTAAAGAAAAATTGCCATAAGACAGATCTGACCACCTCTAGTAGGAAAGACGCTGGATAATGAAATGAACAATGTTGGGATTTTTATTCATCTTGGCAGTAAGAAACTAATCTCTAAAAGGTGAAGTGACTAGGGTTTAAGAAATAGAAATGTAGACAGGAAATATTTGAGGATTTGACTTATAATCCTCACAACTCTTATTTAAGGTAATTAGGTTTAGTGTCTGAGAACTCAAGAGTTTTACCACTCTTCATTACATATGATATTGTAGATTCCACAATACTTTCTATGTAAATTTTTATATCTAGCAACTTCTTTTCCTCTATAAAACAGTTTAATTTTCACCAGTGATGCTAACATCCTTATTCCAAAAAGCTATATGGGACATCACCAGTTGTGCACCATCTCACTAATTCATTCAGACAGACAATTGGTATTTTTCTTCCAAGTGTAAAATTTCTGGTATAGTGAGTAGCTTTCAAGCAAGGTATCATCTCTAATTCTAGCTTAATACAAAAATGAGGAATTAGTTAGTCTTTGACAATATTTTTCTTATAGACTTCTAGGCAGGGAAGTCTCTTCCATATAGCTCCAGACTTCAAAATTTCTACTGTGGACTGGTGAATTCTCTCACCTTCCTACTGTGTTTCAAAAGCTACCTGGAGGATAGTTAATCTTTTGCCCACCCATCGCCCAGGCTCCAGTTTCTAATTTATCAAAAAAAAAAAAACTTTCTCATATATTTCTCTAGGTCTTTGCAGTTCATTACTTTGTTAACATAGTAATAATACCTCATTAACTCTTGTCAACTCTCCTTTGATTATATCAAGTGGAAGGAGGTAAATTGTTCAAAAACAGACTGACCTCCTACATAAGCACTTACTATTTGCCTTTCATATAGCAAAACAACACGAAAAAAAGTAGTTGGAGTCAGGTGCTAGAGTAAGGAAAGCAATAAATAGTCAATACATAGTTTTAAGCCCTTACTATGCATGAGGCATTTTGCTAATCTCTGGGGATTAAAAAAAAGGCAAAAGATGATTCCTGACCTGAAGGAACTTAAAATCTAGTAGGGGAGAAAACATGAAAAGAGAAAGGTACAAACAAACTATATACAAGATAAATAAGAAAAAGAGAAAGCCCTAAAATTAAGAGCAATTGGGAAAGGCTTCCTGAGATTTTAGTTGAGACATAATGGAATCTAATAAAGCTAATAGGTAGAGATGAGGAGGGACAGCATTCTGGACCTTGGAGCCAGCCAGAAAGAATGCAAAGAAAGTTCAGTGCCTGGGTTCAGGAACTACCTCTGACAAATACTAGTTGTGTGACATTGAGCATGACACTTAACTTTTCAGTGCCCCAGGCAACTGTCTAAGACTCTGACTTGAAGACTAGTTGAAGATCTAAATTTGTAGAGGAACATTCCTCTCTAGGAATTCCCTTTGCCAATTAAATCACAGGAGGAAAGAAATGAAAAGAGGAAAAAATGAAGGAAGATTCTTTTTAAAACAGAAAAGAACAGAAAGAAGGTCAGACTGAATCCTAGACTAGCAGTATAGCTTTGAAATTCTTGGCTTGAATTTATTATATACTTCAGAAGAAAAGCAAACTACACATAACAGATATTGGGAGTTTCATGCATGATCCTTTCCTATTATTTAGATGGGGATGATCTTTTTACTTTGTGTTTAAGTTTGAAGTAAATAAAATACAAAGGATCAGTGGGAGGAAGAGGAGGAGAAAGAAGAGACCAGGCTCTGTGGTACCTTCTATGGAGAGAAAGACAAAAATCAAGTTGTTCCTGTCTTCATTGAACTTATATTCATTTTGAGGAAGTGGGGGACTTAATGTTTTGGCACAAATAGTGGCCCTAAACTGTCTCTTTTCAACAAAAGACCATGCTAATATCTCTTCCTCCACATCCAAAGGTGTGGTTGGGGTCAACATCCTTCTAATGATTCTCTAGAATAAAAGTCACGTCCATTATCAATGAAATGGAGGGACCATTGATACCCAAACAAAGTTTCAAGTGAGAGGGAATAATTTTGAAATCTAGAAGCCTCCAACAGGCTGAGTATCATGAGGTTTTACCTTGTCGTCATCATTAACACCATGTAGCCCAGATGTGTCAAACACAGGATATGAACAACACCTGCCTGAAAGAGATTAAAATGTATTTTAAGATATAATTTGGAAATATTTGTAAATATAAAATACAACAAACAATATAGATAATGTTATCTGTAGATAAGAGTAACATACATTTTTCTAAGTCACTGCATTCACAGGGAGCCTTATGTATGGTTTAATGACCCTGATTCGATTTGAGTTTGACACCACTGATGGAGCCCTTGACAGTGGAAATGGACTGAGGAATGGCTGGAGTATTTTACCTCAGTAGCCAGAGGCAGCAGTTTAGGTGAGAATTGACATCTTTTGTTGTTGTTGCTTAAACCCTTAACCTTCCTAGAACCAATACTGAATATTGGTTCCAAGGCAGAAGAACAGTAAAGTCTAGGCAATGGGGATTAAGTTTCTTGTCCAGGGTCTCATAGTTAAGATGTGTCTGAAGCCAGATTTGACTCCAAGACCTCATATCTCTAGGCCTGGCTCTCAATTCGCTGAATCACCTAGCTGCTCCAGACTCTTGGAGTCTTGAGTGGGAAAGGCTTGATTGGAGGAGGTAGATGTAAAGACAGATGAGGAATAAGAAGGTCCAACTTACTAAGAACAACAGCTATATTAGCAACAGGGAGAAAAATCAACACAGCTGCCTAAATGATAGTGGAGGCTAAAAAGGAACAGGAGAAGCCTAAGAAAAGAACTATTGAAAACAGTACAACACTATAGGAGAGAAATTTAGATCATATTATTTACTTTAGGAGAATGTGATTTTCCTTAGTCATATAATAATTTACCTAATTGGATACTGATCATAGAATTTTAGAGATGAAATTGATGATAGACATAATCTGGTCCAAGATTTTATTTTATAGATGAGAGAACAAATCTGAGAGGTTAAAATACCCTTGTGAAGGTCCCATAAAGATAGAGCTAGAATGTAGATTTCTTGGCTTCCTGTTCAGGATTTTCTGTTAATTCATGTAGTTTGGGATCTTATATCATCCAGCCATTTCTTTGATAAGCAGGAAAAGAAACTTGAATTATTGCAATAACTTCCTTACTGATTCCATATAACAATCCATCCTCTACAAAGCAGATAAGAAAAAAATCATTCTTAAGATACCATTTTAATCATTTCACTGCTCTGCTCAAGGACCCACAGAGGATCCCTATTACCATTCATGTCAAGTACAAACTTCTTTGCCAATCCTTGGAATGCCATCCCACTTTCACCTCATTTTTCATTACTCCTGGACATACATTTTCAGCCAAGATAATTTTCTTGATATCATTCTCACATTAACTTGCTTATGCCTGAGTGCAAACTTTTGCATATTCTACTACTGCCAGCTGAAATGCCTTCCTATGTCCTTTCCAGTAATTCATATTCTTCATCTTTAACACCTTGCTATAGATCCATCTCTTTTAGGATATATTCTGAATTATTAACCTTGTTAAAGTCGCTCATTCCTTTATGTTTCCTCTTCCATGTTCAGCCTTTTTAAGTCAGATTTGACTTATTGTGTTCCCATTTGAAGTTTTCTTGGCAAGAATATTGGAGTGTTTCCTATTTCTTTTTCCAGTTCATTTTACAGAAAAGGAAACTAAGGCAAACAGGATTAAGTGACTTGCCCAGAGTCACACAGCTAATAAGTATCTGAGGCCAAATTTGAACTTAGAGAAAAGAGTCCTCCTGACTGTAGGCCTGGCACTCTATCCACTGTGCCCTCACCTTCTCTCTCCATATCTGTGTTCTAGTTGTATTATATTAACTTTGGGATTAATTTATTTATTCAACAAACCTTTATTGAATACTTATTGTATCCAGAGTACCATATTAGTCACTCAGGCATATACAAAGTTGAGAGAAATGTCTGTAAGTCATTTATAGTTTTGCAGGTAAGTGGAGAATAAAGGAGATAATAAAAAGCATAGAGACTGAGTCTGAGATTTCATCATTTTAGGAAACTTTAAGGTGAGGAAATGTTTTTTAGTTTTTCATGTTGACACCTTTGCAACTTGTCATCTTAGAGAGTTGTTTAGAAAACTCTAAACAATGCTATCTCTAATATATCATGATGAAAATTTACAGTAACACAACTACAAACCAGTTAACAAGTATTAAGTACCTATTAGGTGTCAAACACGACATTAGTTGCTGTGAAGACAAGTACAAAGAATGAAACAATCCCTACCTGTAATGAGCTTACCTTCTAATCAGAAAGATGACAACAGCATGTAGAAATATGTACAGCATGAATATAAATTTAATTCACACTTGCATATGTATATATGTAAACAGAGTAATTAAGGATGAGGTACTGTAGGAGGAAAGGCATTAGAAATTGCATGATAAATGCATTTGAGTTGCAGACAAAGTGTTTTTTAAACTACAATGAAATAAGGATCATTAACTTTTGAGGAGATGAAGGATGGTTTTGTGGAGGAGGTCCATTTAAACTTGGCTTTAAAAAACAGGTTGTTGTCCAAGTAGGCAAAAATGGGAGGGAGTCCATTCTAAGTGAAGGGAGTGGTGTACGGCTAAAGGCATAAGCCCAGGTTTTTGAAGGCAGGATTTTTGGAGGGACAAAAAGTAATTCAGATTAAGTGGACATTAGGTAGGGAATTCTATGAGATAAGTTTTGGAAAAGTATGGTAGTGCCACACTGTGGAGCTTCTTGGATGCTAGGCAGTGGAGTTTGAATTTTAATTCCTAGGCAAATAAGATTGGCAAAAATAGTGACATTATTATATATAGACTAAAGAAATAGTCTGGTAGCTAAATGAGGGGGTGGATTGGAAAGGACAGAGACTAGATGTTGGAATGACTATTTGATGCTATTTCAATATTTCAAGTGGTGACAAAGTGAGCCTTGCCAGGGTTTTGCATATAGGAACAGAACAGTAGAGATGGATTTGGGATGGAGCAGAGGTAAAATTGACAGGTTGTTATAACTAATTTAATATGAGAAATGAAAGAAAGAATAGCAAAATAAGGGCCTAAAGATTGACTATGGGAAATTTGGTACCATTGATCAAAATAGTAAAGTCAGAAGTAGGAACAGTTTTAGTGAGAAAGATGATAAAAACTCACTTTGGGAGTATATTAAGTTTGAGATTCTGGTGGAACTTATTGATGGAGATGTTTTATAGATAGTCCAAGTTGTGGCTCTAGAGCTCTAAAGAGCAGTCAGGGATAAAGATCCATATTTGGGAGTCCTCTGAATAGGGATTTGAAACAACAGGAAAGTGGGATAGTATATGTAGAGAGGAGATTAAAGGATCAAGAGTGAACACTGGGACTTCCGGTCAAGATGGCAGCTTAGAGAAAGCTAAAGTTCAGAGCTCCAGAAACCCTTCCTTACTGATCTCAAATGGAATGCTCCTAGGGCATCGAAATTCAAAACAAACAGCAGAATAAACCCCGGAAACACTCCTCTTGGACCTGGATCAAAAGGTATGGCCCCCCCAAGAGTCGGAGCCCGAGATCACTCAGATCTAAGGGGAAGGCAAAGGGAAGGTCCCAGGACCCATCCCCCCCAACCCAGAGTGCTTAGTCCGAGGCAGCAGCAGAAACCTCAGGGCAGACAGGGGGGCCTTGGGAGCCTGCTGTTCTGAGGGCCTCCCCCTGAAAAAGACCTGAGCCAGTCTCAGGGGCACCCAGACAGCAGGGAGGCAGAGAGAGGGGGGGCCTGTAGCCTCCTGACCAGAACCTTCCATCTGGGTCTCACTGAAGGTCGCTGCCTGAGGGCATACTCAGTCTGAGGTTAGTCCTATCACCAGCACTCAGAACTCCAGGAAGCCACGGCACCTCCCCCCTCAGAGTGCAGGGTCCTCTGGTCTGAAACAACAGTAACCCTCAGGGCTGGCAAAAGGGCCTCGGAGCTGAAGGCTGAATCCTGAAAACAACCTGACCCAGTCTCAGGGGCACCCAGACAGCAGGGAAACAGAGAGAGACAGGAGGAGCCTGTAGCTCCCTGACCAGATCCTTCCATCTGAGTCTCACTGAAGGTCCTTGCCTGAGGGCATACTCAGTCTGAGGTTAATCCTATCACCAGCCCTCAGAGCTCTGGGAAGCCTCAGCCCCTCTCCCCTCAGAGTGCTGGCTCTTTCGTCCGGCTGAGGCACAAAAACAAGGGCCAACCCATAGAACAGACAAGCTGCCTAGGGCTAAAACCTCTGAACACCAGACAGAGATAAGAAAAGCTAATCCTCCCCACTCAGATAGAGATGGCAAACTCCACAGAAGCACAAAAGTCCCAAAATTCAAAAGAAAACAAGAAGAAGGGGGAGACTTTGGACACATTTTATGGAGCAAAAATACAAAACACAGAGGAGATAGAAGAGGAAACACAAGCAAATGCTCTGAAACCTTCCAAAGGAAATGGAAACTCTCCACAAACCCATGAAGAAATTGAATCTGAAATGATCAAAAAGATGGAAGCCTTCTGGGAAAAAAAGTGGGAAATAATGCAAAAGAAATTCACACATCTACAAAACCAGTTTGACCAAACTGAAAAGGAAAACCAGGGTTTAAAGAAATAACTAATAAAGCGAAGCCAAAAGACCAAGAAATTAGAAGGGAACATAAAATATCTCACTGACAAGGTGACAGATTTGGAAAATAGAGGGAGAAGAGATAATTTAAGAATAATTGGACTTCCAGAAAAGCCAGAAATAAACACCAAACTCGACATTGTAATACAAGAGATAATCAAAGAAAATTGCCCAGAGATTCTAGAACAAGGGGGAAATACAGCCACTGACAGAGCTCACAGAACACCCTCTACACCAAACCCCCAAAAGACAACTCCCAGGAATGTAATTGCCAAATTCCAAAGCTCTCAAATAAAAGAAAAAATCCTACAAAAAGCCAGAAAAAGACTATTTAGATATAAAGGAATGCCAATCAGGGTCACACAGACCTTGCAATTTCTACTCTGAATGATCGTTAGGCATGGAACATGATCTTCAGAAAGGCAAGAGAGCTGGGTCTTCAACCAAGAATCAGCTATCCAGCAAAACTGACTATATACTTACAAGGGAAAGTATGGGCATTCAACAAAATAGAAGATTTCCAACTTTTTGCAAAGGAAAGACCAGAGCTCTGTGGAAAGTTTGATACCAAAAAAAAAGAGAGCAAGGAATACCTGAAAAGGTAAATATTAAGGAAAGGGGAAAAATGTTATCTTCTTCTTTTACTCAAACTCTCTTCTATAAGGACTACATTTATATCAATCTATGTATACTAACAGGTGGGGGAAATGTAATGTGTAAATAGGGGGAAAAGAAAGACCAAATAGAATAATCTTTCTCACACAAAGATTCACATGGGAAGGGGAGGGGAAGGAAACTCCTATAAGAAGGAGTGGAAGAGAATTTTTACTTAAACCTTAATCTCAGGAAAATCAACTCTGAGAGGGAAAAACACCTAGATCCATTGGGATCTTGAATTCTATCTTACCCAACAAGGGTAGGGAGAAGGGAAAACCAAGGGGGGTAGGGGTGAGAGGGAAAACAAAAAGGGAGGGAAAGAGAGGGGGAAGGGGGAGGGAACAAAAAGGGAGGAAATAAAAAAGGAAACAAGGGGGGGGGACAAGGGGGACTGATTTAAAGTAAATCACTGGACTAAAAGGTAGAGCTGAAGAACAAAAGGTTAGAATTAGGGAAGGATATCATAATGCCAGGGAATCCACAAATGACAGTCATAACTTTGAACGTGAATGGGATGAACTCACCCATAAAACGTAGACTAATAGCAGAATGGATTAGAATCCAAATCCCTACCATATGTTGTCTTCAAGAAACACACATGAGGCGGGTTGATACCCACAAATCATAATTAAAGGATGGAGTAAGACCTTCTGGGCCTCAACTGACAGAAAGAAGGCAGGAGTGGTAATCATGATATCTGATAAAGCCAAAGCAAAAATAGACCTGATCAAAAGGGATAGGGAAGGTAATTATATTTTGTTAAAAGGGACTTTAGATAATGAGGACATATCACTAATCAACATGTATGCACCAAATAATATAGCACCCAAATTTCTAATGGAGAAACTAGGAGAATTAAAGGAAGGAATAGACAGTAAAACCATATTAGTGGGAGACTTAAACCAACCATTATCAAATTTAGATAAATCAAACCAAAAAATAAATAAGAAAGAAGTAAAAGAAGTGAATGAAATCTTAGAAAAATTAGAATTAATAAACATATGGAGAAAAATAAATAGGGATAGAAAAGGAATAAACCTTCTTCTCAGCACAACATTGGAACATTCACAAAGATTGACCATACATTAGGTCACAGAAATATGGCACACAAATGCAGAAAAGCAGAAATAATAAATGCAGCCTTCTCAGATCACAAGGGAATAAAAATAATGACCAGTAAAGGTACATGGAAAACCAAATCAAAAATTAATTGGAAATTAAACAATATGATACTCCAAAATCATTTAGTTAGAGAAGAAATCATAGAAACAATTAACAATTTCATTGAGGAAAATGACAATGGTGAGACATCCTTTCAAACCTGTTGGGATGCAGCCAAAGCAGTAATCAGAGGTAAATTCATATCCCTGACTGCATATATCAACAAACTAGGGAGAGCAGAGATCAATCAATTGGAAATGCAAATAAAAAAACTCGAAAGCGATCAAATGAAAAACCCCCAGCAGAAAACCAAACTAGAAATCCTAAAAAAATAAGGGAGAAATTAATAAAATCGAAAGTGATAGAACTATTGATTTAAAAATAAGACAAGAAGCTGGTGCTTTGAAAAAACAAACAAAATAGACAAGTACAGGTCAATCTAATTAAAAAAAGGAAGGAAGAAAAGCAAATTAACAGCATCAAAGATGAAAAGGGGGACACCTCCTATGAAGAGGAAATTAAGGCAATCATTAGAAATTACTTTGCCCAATTATATGGCAATAAATATACCAATTTTGGTGATGTGGATGAATATATACAAAAATACAAACTGCCTAGACTAACAGAAGAAGAAATAGGATTCTAAAATAATCCCATATCCGAAAATGAAATCCAACAAGCCATCAAAGAACTTCCTAAGAAAAAATCCCTAGGGCCTGATGGATTCACCAGTGAATTCTATGAAACATTCAGAGAACAGTTAATCCTAATACTATACAAACTATTTGACATAATAAGCAAAGAGGGAGTTCTACCAAACTCCTTTTATGACACAAACATGGTACTGATTCCAAAACCAGGAAGGTCAAAAACAGAGAAAGAAAACTATAGACCAATCTCCCTAATGAATATAGATGCAAAAATCTTAAATAGGATACTAGCAAAAAGACTCCAGCAAGTGATCAGGAGGGTCATCCACCATGATCAAGTATGATTTATACCAGGGATGCTGGGCTGGTTCAATATTAAGAATACAATCCACATAATTGACCACATCAACAACCAAACCAACAAGAACCACATGATTTTCTCAATAGACGCAGAAAAAGCCTTTGATAAAGTACAACACCCATTCCTATTAAAAACACTAGAAAACATAGGAATAGAAGGGTCGTTCCTAAAAATAATAAACAGTATATATCTAAAACCATCAGCTAACATCATCTGCAATGGGGATAAACTAGATGCATTCCCAATAAGATCAGGAGTGAAACAAGGATGCCCATTATCACCTCTACTATTTGACATTGTACTAGAAACACTAGCAGTAGCAATTAGAGAAGGAAAAGAAATTGAAGGCATCAAAATAGGCAAGGAGGAGACCAAGTTATCACTCTTTGCAGATGACATGATGGTCTACTTAAAGAATCCTAGAGATTCAACCAAAAAGCTAATTGAAATAATCAACAACTTTAGCAAAGTAGCAGGATACAAAATAAACCCACATAAATCATCAGCTTTTCTATATATCTCCAACACAGATCAGCAGCAAAAACTAGAAAGAGAAATCCCATTCAAAATCACCTTAGACAAAATAAAATACCTAGGAATCTACCTCCCCAGACAAACACAGGAACTATATGAACATAACTACAAAACACTCGCCACACAACTAAAACTAGACTTGAGCAATTGGAAAAACATTAACTGTTCATGGATAGGACGAGCCAATATAATAAAAATGACCATCCTACCCAAACTTATTTATCTATTTAGTGCCATACCCATTGAACTCCCAAACTATTTCTGTACTGATTTAGAAAAAAAACCATAACAAAATTCATCTGGAATAACAAAAGATCAAGGATATCCAGGGAAATAATGAAAAAAAAAACACATATGATGGGGGCCTTGCAGTCCCAGAGCTTAAACTGTATTACAAAGCAGCAGTCATCAAAACAATTTGGTACTGGCTAAGAAACAGAAAGGAAAATCAGTGGAATAGACTGGGGGAAAGCGACCTCAGCAAGACAGTATACGATGAACCCAAAGATCCCAGCTTTTGGGACAAAAATCCACTATTCGATAAAAACTGCTGGGAAAACTGGAAGACAGTGTGGGAGAGATTAGGAATAGATCAACACCTCACACCCTACACCAAGATAAATTCACAATGGGTGAATGACTTAAACATAAAGAAGGAAACCATAAGTAAATTGGGTAAACACAGAATAGTATACATGTCAGACCTTTGGGAGGAAAAAGACTTTAAAACCAAGCAAGATATAGAAAGAATCACAAAATGTAAAATAAATAATTTTGACTACATCAAATTAAAAAGCTTTTGTACAACCAATACCAATGTTACTAAAATCAGAAGGGAAACAACAAATTGGGAAAAAAATCTTCATAGAAACCTCTGACAAAGGTTTAATTACTCAAATTTACAAAGAGCTAAATCAATTGTACAAAAAAATCAAGCCATTCTCCAATTGATAAATGGGCAAGGGACATGGATAGGCAGTTCTCAGATAAAGAAATCAAAACTATTAATAAGCATATGAAGAAGTGTTCTAAATCTCTTATAATCAGAGAGATGCAAATTAAAACAACTCTGAGGTATTACCTCACACCAAGCAGATTGGCTAACATGATAGCAAAGGAAAGTAATGAATGCTGGAGGGGATGTGGAAAAGTAGGGACATTAATTCATTGCTGGTGGAGTTGTGAATTGATCCAACCATTCTGGAGGGCAATTTGGAACTATGCCCAAAGGGCGACAAAAAATATCTACCCTTTGATCCAGCCATAGCACTGCTGGGTCTGTACCCCAAAGAGACAATGGACAAAAAGACTTGTACAAAAATATTCATAGCTGCACTCTTTGTGGTGGCCAAAAACTGGAAAATGAGGGGATGCCCATCAATTGGGGAATGGCTGAGCAAATTGTGGTATATGTTGGTGATGGAATACTACTGTGCTAAAAGGAATAATAAAGTGGAGGAATTCCATGGAGACTGGAACGACCTCTAGGAAGTAATGCAGAGCAAGAGGAGCAGAACTAGGAAAACATTGTACACAGAAACTAATACACTGTGGTATAATCGAACGTAATGGACTTCTCCATTAGTGGTGGTGTAATGTCCCTGAACAATCTGCAGGGATCCAGCAGAAAAAACACCATTCATAAGCAGAGGATAAACTGTGGGAGTAGAAACACCGAGGAAAAGCAACTGCCTGACTACAGTGTTTGAGGGGATATGACAGAGGAGAGACTAAAGGAAACCCTAATGCAAATATTAACAGCATAGCAATGGGTTCAAATCAAGAACACATGTAATGCCCAGTGGAATCAGGCATCGGCCAAGGGGGGTGGGGGGAGGAAAAGAAAATGATCTTTATCTTTAATGAATAATACTTGGAAATGATCAAATAAAATATTATAAAATTAAAAAAATAATGTTTTACTGTATGAAAAAAAAGAGTGAACACTGGAAGAACACACATGAAGAATACAGGATGGGGAAGAAAAAACAGCAGAGAAGACAAGAGAAGGAATACAGAATTAGAAGGAAAATAGGGAGAGTGTGTGAAATAAAAAAGAGGAAGTGATAAAAAGTGTCAATAGCTACAGAGAGGTCCAGGAGAATGAGAATGGAAAAGATATCACTGGAATTAATAACTTGAGGTTCAGTGATGATATTTGAGAGGACAGTTATAGTAGAGCAGTTGGGACAGAAGGTAGAATATGGATTAGGAGATCTGTAAACCTTAAAATTCCTTAGACTTATAAATGTTGGAAATTTCACCATTGGGAAATTTCATACTTGGAAAATTTCTTACTGATAGTCTATTGGAATGTGAACCCCATTGGCATGGGAGGTTCCTCCTCCTCCCTTCTTAAGATTACTTTAGGACAGAAACCTTTTGCTGAACAATGGAAAGGACTTTGACCTATGCTTAAGCATAGAACAGGAATTTCTTTGAGTCATGATTGATTTTAGAATTGATACAATGGAGATACTTGGAATCAATCTCCACCCTACTCAGTCCTAACAGGATTGAGGAAGGGCTGCAGCATAGATCAAAATTTAATTATTCCAATCTCTACCCTACTCAGGTTAACAGGATTTAGGAAGGGCTGTAGCAAAGGATCAAAGATTTAATTATTTGAAAATATGACCTTCAACAGACATGTGCAAAGCCAGAGACCTCTGGGCAGTCCTGGGTTAAGCTAGAGCCTCCATTGGCACAGGGAAATTGATGGACAGTGATTGGTAGATGTGAGAACTGAGGGGAGGGAACTTGGATGGTTTCCTTAAAGATAGAGGGCTCTGAAGACTCAGGGTGGTGGTTGAGGAGTTTGTCTGGGTGGTTGGAGTGTGCTCTGAGAAGCTTGCTCTGAAGGAAGCTGAAGGTGGGGGCCTCTGAAACTGTTTCTCCATTTTGGTCACGTGAGTAATAGGGACTGATCTCTTTTCTTTGCCCCAGCTATCTAAGGGCTTGGGCCTTTTGGCCCAGCCTAAACAGAAGGGGTATTTAAGCCCTATTCCCTTCTCTCCCCTTTCTCTCTCTCTCTCTCTCTCTCTCTCTCTCTCTCTCTCTCTCTCTCTCTCTCTCTCTCTCTCTCATTCCTTTCTTCCTCCTGTTTGAAATTAAACTCCATAAAAGGTTGACTGTTGACTTGAGTTTTCATTTAGGAATTACATAGCTGAATTCCTTGGCGACCTTAAATTAATATATATCAGTCTTTTAAAGTGATTTTCTTGTCACAGATCAAAACCAGAGTCTGGGCATAAGTTTCCTCTTGTATAAAAAAAAGAAAGAATAGACATTCTCTAATGTCTCTTCCAGTTCTAAATCTTATCCTGTTTTTTACAAAGAAGTCAGGATTCTGTTTCAGTGAGCAAACAACTCAAGTGATTGAATTGTGATAAAGTTGAAAAAAGAATACCGACTCTGGAATCAAAGAACTGGGTTCAACTCCTACCTGATGCTTCCTAATGGCTTGATCTTGGCCAAGATATTTTACTTCTCTGGTTCTCTGTTTTCCCACCTGGAAAATGAAGTAAGTGGAGGAAACAGTCTCTCAGTTCCTTCTTAGCCCAAGGCAAAGGAGGTATATTGGAAGTCAGAGTTCCAAGATCCAGGTAATATCTGAGAATTATATGGTGACATAAGTATATAGTCTGAGGGATGATGGGGATAACCTGGGAGTTATGATACCTTTTGTTCTTGAAAGCTCTTATAGGTCATAGAGAAGTTGAAGAAGTCATGCTTCTGTACTCATCAACTTTTGTTAAGAATCATTTATTTGCCTTTCCAAAATTGACATCATAGGCAGGCAGAAAAAGTAATATGCCAATGTTGTATTAGAACTGAACCCATGATTCTTATTTACCAAGTAGAATTAGAACTGGTACAACTCTTTTTAATCGTATTTTGCTATAGTAACATAAACTTAAGGTGGGAAAAGTTTTTCCTCATGGAAAATTCAAGCTCTATTTCCCTCAAAGTTACAAGTTTACCTTTATTTTAGTATAGACAATAAATCTTAGCAGACATCAAATTTTTATCAGGATTTGTCTATAGTATTTTCCTGAAAAATTTAAACATCAAAACAAAAATGGATAACAACTTCTAGTTGGTAGAAGTCATTACCACTGTTTTGCCTATTAGTATATAAACACAGCTTCTTTGTGTTCCAGATGTTCAGGCATATGGGAATGCAAGATTCAATGAGTTGGAACCTCTTGATACAGTTATTCTTCTGACAAACAATCTGTGACAAAGCTCATTGATGATTTTTTTACCCTTGACAAAGTGGCTGCAATTGTTATTTGCAGATGCATCCACACCTGCATCATTTTTTTCAATACTACGTTTATTACACTGTATGGGAGTAATGAATTAAGAAATGTTCCATGCACTCTGTGTCCTGGTTACACATATCGATGAGCAAAGGATTTATAGTGGTAATTTCCATTAACACTGGATGAGGAAGTATATACTGACAACTTGGGGCAACTTTTTCATTTCAATTAGTAAATAGTACTGTGGTCAAGGAATGAGCCTGGGTAAAGAGATGTGAGAATTTAGACTAAAAAGCAAAGTTTAGAATATTCAAAAAATAAAGGAAAGGCCAAAAATGTAGACAAGAGAGCCACAATAGTGTTGAAAAGAACTGAGGCTAATGGCATGGGTTTAATTAGTGCTACTCATGAAAGTTAAGTGAAAGAGGATGGATACTGGCCTAGAAAACAAGACATTAATAAGCTAGAAGAAAAAGGAGCTAGATGCCCAATATGAATAATCACGTAGTTGAATACAATCATTAGGAACTGGCCCAATTCATCTCTGACCTCTATGCAGAAACCTGCACAGAGAAATGAAGATGTATGATGTATGACACCACTTACAGTCTATGTGGAAATGCAAAGATAAAAGATTTGACATAATCAAAGAAGACATTAGGAAATTAGGGAAGAAAAATGAGTATTGGATTATCATCTTCCCTGTGAAATTCTTACAATGCCTATGTATAAGAGACAGGGGAAGAAAACCAGTAGAATAAAAGCAACTGATGGTTATGCTGATGAGTCAATAAGTGTAAAGAGTTATCAATCACTTTGCTTTTTTGTATCCACTGAATTCATAGTGTTATTTAAAATAAGTTGTTGACATCTTTTAGGTGCTAAAAGGAAAAGAAAAAATCCTGTAAAAATTAAGTACTTAATAGTTTGACTGATTTGTTTTATAACAAAAATTATAGTGAAAGCCACTTGTGAATTTAGATCCATAATGTTTTGAAAATAAAAGGCTTGTAACTCTGACCTAATTAAATTAGCAAAATACACTGAATATAATAATAAAGAAAATAAACAAAAATTCCCTACTCTTGAGAAGCTCAAAATGTAATGAGAGATAACAAAACAAGGTATACACAAGATAAATTTAATAATAATATCATCTAGCATTTAAATGACTATTATGTGTAAAGTACTATGCTAAGCACTTTACAAAAATTATGTCATTTGATCTTCACAATAACTCTGGGAGGTAGCTGCTTTATTTACACGTATTTTATAGTTGAGGAAACTGAGGTAAATAGACTAAGTGAATAGAAGAAAACTGGTAAGGTATAAAGTAATAAAAACCATCATTTTAACATATTTTCCTCTTTCTTCACATAGGAATGCTATTCTAAAAACTAAATTTGCAAGGAAAAATTATTCCAAGCAAACCTGGATGTTATATAATTTTATTATTCCATCTTTTGGGCTTATATTAAGATTCATCAATAATTTTTAATGGGTAGAAGCTGTTTCCACAAATGAATTATACCACATGATGTTATAAAGATTTCAAGAAGTTTTTTTTTTCTATTGAGACTTCTCAAGGAAACTTGCCTTATTTATACACATTCTAAGTCTTTTGAATTTGAGATTTTTTTTATTTTGTCTAATACCCAACAAATCCCAGTGTCATCTGTTTTTTGAAAAATAAAAGTATCAACTTATTCAGCTTAAAAGAATTAAAATATACATTTATTGTACTGGAAAAATTTTAGTTAAAAAATGAATAAGTGAATGATCTTCAAAACTGAGAATTAGCTTTATCAGATGGTTATTTTGCATTTGAAACTTAATTTCTAACATATTACAATCATGCAGAAGAGGAATATATCCAGAAAGAATCTGATTTGCAGACTAATAATCTGGGACACTTCACACAAGCCAATTCCAAGTTTAGAGAAGAGGAGTAGCTACAATCTAAAGCTGAGAGAGTAAAGGCAGGAGAGGTGGATTTTCTAAAAATATCGGCTCCTCTCTTCCTTTAACAAGCCTTTCCTCACCTACTTTCTGTCTATGAGGAGAATGGTGCTAGAGGGGAAAGATCTAACTTCTTTCCCACACCTGCCATCCATGGGTCAGACCTAGTTAGCACAAACAGGCTAAGCAGAGGAAAGAACCTGTGTTTTTATTGATGTAGCAAACTCTCAAGAACTCAAGAATACTTGGTTAAAATAAATTATCTTCCTGTATCTCTCTTCCCTTTCCACAAAGTCCTAGAAAAAAAATCAGCTCTTTTCTTTGCCTCCAATGAGGTAATCAAATGATTTTTATATGCTCAATTATGCTGTTGGTTGTCTTAATATTGAACCAGCATTACAATTCCTGGTATAATCCCTCCTTGTCATAGTGCAGCTCCCTAATCTTCTTTTAAACAATTTCTTCACCCCATACAAGAGAAATGATAGTGAGGCTTAAGGTCCATCAGGGAATGGCTACTTCTTTCAAAGGAGGAAAACAAGAATACCTTCAGAAAAATTCTGTCACCATCCTTGTTAGATTGGTCCTTCAAGCTTCTCCACTACTGCTTATATGAGGCACTGGAAACCATTACTATGACTTTAGTGTGAGAAATAGTATGGCATAGTGAGTCAAAAGAAAGCTGGTTTCAGAGTTAGGAAAACCTGGCTTCAAAAACTGGTTCTGACATACATTGAGCCAATTGTTATTGAGTCATTTCAATAGTTTCTCACTCTTTGTGAGTCCAATTGAGTTTTTGTGGCAACGATACTGGAGAGGAGATACTGGTTCATTTTATAGCAGGGTTTGCCCAAGGGCACATAGCTAATAAGTGACTGAAGGTAGATTTGAATTCATGAAGGCTTTTTGACTCCAGACTTGGCATTTTACCCATTGGACCATCTAGAATGACTTGGTTACTAAGTGCTCCAAGTTTAAGGCTCCAAGTTGCAGTAGGTACAAATCTAAGTGATTTTGAGAATTACGTACACTGATGAAATCACAGGTCTATATTAAATAGAATAACAGTACTTCTTGAGTAATGTAGTAAACAGTCTGTTAATGAAACAGAGCTCCAGTTTCTATAGTCAGGCTCCTTTTTTTCCCCAAGGGAAATTTCTTCAGGCCACCACAGTAGTTTTGGCAGTGAAAGCTCAGGCATGGATAAAAACTGTTTGGGGAATCTTGGACTTTTAGTCAAACCCTTAATATTTTTCAGAATGAGTAAGACTATCAGCACACCAAACATTACCATCCTTTTGCCACTTTCCCAGGGCTGTGACTTTATAGACAAGAATGAAGTGGAAAATTGCCAAATTCAGCTGAGGAAAAAATAAGCAATATCTTTGGTCTGAATTATTCATAAAACACAGAATTTAGGGACATAGACTAAATAAAGGATGTGTCACTCACTGACCTGGAACAACATAAGAATATTCTTCCATTTCTCCTGTAATTTGAAGAATACTGTAATTCACACCAGCCCGGTTATAAAGATACAGAATTTTTTTTTTCTTCAGAAAAATACCCAATAGAATTGCTATATGATTTCCCACTTCTTCCAACACTAAAACCAATTTGTGCACTGACATGTCTGAAGATGTATATTTTAATAGATTTAATCTCTTTCTGTTTCATTTTTCTGGATCCTATGATACGCCTAACATTTATTCCTGTAGAATTATTTAAATCTTCAGGCCTGAGCTAATGATTTAGAGTTGAATTGCATGGGTAAAGTGGACAATGAAAAAAATATCATTTTAACTCTCACCTTCCTTGATTTGTTGGAGTGAAACACACTTCAGGGGGTTTGATTTCTTTTCCTACCATTGCCTTTTCCTTGTGACCATTCTTTTGAAAATCAAGTAAAATGGTGTTGATATACTTTTTTCCCTTCATTTAAAAAATGTGCAAAATAAAATTTCCACCTCAATAGACCTCCTTGACTATGAATGATGTTTCCTCAAAACTTGAATAACAAAGACAATGACATTTTCCTCTTTATATGGTTTAATGAAAGAATATCTGCGAGTCAAAGATGAAAGCTTTTCTTTGAAAGCCAATAGGTGATTAATTGGCAGCCCATTATTTTAAAAGCTATTATTTTCTATCTGGGCAATTTACCTTTTCTTTTAGCACCCCAGGCTTAGGCCCCACTCCCTTTCATTTCAGGAGAACTGAAGGAATGTTTTCCTGGAGTCCTCAAAATATGAAAAGGACCAGAAGGAGGTTTCTAGCATGTTCCATGGATTCTATATTGAAGGATATACAAAAAGACAGAGGTATGCCATAACATGAGGTAGGAAAGTTTTAATTTAGGATAGTCTGTATTAGTTGGAGTGATCCAACCATTGGTGCTATTGGAAATGAATTGAAAAAGTGAGATAATCCTCCCAGAAAAACTCAGGACTTAGAAAAGACTCCTTAAAGTCAGGAAAGAATTTAAACTTGCTGCTATTCTATTATCAGCTTAAAGTCCAAGCTGACAGAAAACAGACTTTGCCACCTTACCTAGCCCCACTATGAATCATTTTATTTCATCTTTAAAATAGTTTAGGAAAATATAGAATTAATAAATTTTCAGTTGTCTGAAGGGATTTACTCAGTTTATTGTTGTAGTCTAAAACAACCAACACAATATTGAATGCTGTCAAAAAGAATACTTAAGAACAAACTAGAAAAGGTTATTCTCTCCTTATAGAAAACCACAGTATGCCCAAGTCTAGAATATTGTGCACAATTTTAGTTGCTGCATCTTAAAGGAAGACAGCATGGGATTAGGAGCGTCAAATGAGGGCAACTAAAATATCAAGGATAAAGAAGGCTATAGTATGAGGAAAGACTCAAGAAGTTTAAAACTTTTTAGTCTATAAAGACAAAGGCCTGGAAGTATCCAATCAAAGGATACAAAATCCAGACCTGGATAATGTGGCTATGAATTGGATTCCTTACTGTATAAGAAACAGTAAATTTGGGTTTTCCTTAATCACTAGATATATTCCCAATATAATCACAAATTGTGGTCATAACATAGATGTTAATGTGTTAACAAGGTTCATACCTTGAAATGAATTAGGAGACATCATTATTGGATAGAGCAATAAAACTGACTTTTACAAGACAGTATAGGAATTGCAATATTTTAGTCTAGGAGTCAATTTTTGGGGAAGAACCTGGCCCTTTGGGAGAATTGTTGGGAGGAAGTGAGAAGGAGATTTTTGTTTCCTTTCACCCTAACCTCATGCCTTGAGCCATACATATTGTCAAGTAGTGAGGCTATCACCCAGAAGGAGGCACCCCCATCCATCAGTGAGGGGACTGATGAAGTGGAGTAAAAACATAACAAGTGTGTTAACACCTGGCTGATGCAGGACCACCTCATTATCTTTGATTATATTGTATAACTACATCAACTAGATTGAATGGGAACTAAAGCACTTCTCCTTTACACTAGGATATTCAGAGTTTTCTAAGATTTAAGGAAGAATTTTAGAATGCAAAATTCAGATATGAAAATGAAGACAAAAAGATGATGTTCTATTTAAAGGAGTAAAGTGCTAGAATTCATATCAAAAAATGATTCAGTTGATCCAACCATTCTAGAAGGCAATTTGGAACTATGCCCAAAGGACTTTAAAAAAGATCGCCTGCCCTTTGATCCATTTTGATTGACTTTGATATCACTGCTGAGTTTTTACCCCAAAGATATAATAAGGAAAAAGACGTGTACAAAAATATTCATAGCTGTACTCTTTGTGATGGCAAATATAAAAATGGAAATGAGGGGTTGCCCTTTGATTGGGGAATGACTGAACAAAAATTGTGCTGTCTATTGGTGATGGAATACTATTTTGCTCTCAAAGGAATAATGATTTGGAGGAATTCCATGTGAATTGGAAAGACCTCCAGAACCAGGAGAACATTATACACAGAGACTGATATACTGTGGCACAATCAAATGTAAGAACTTCTCTACTAGCAACGATGCAATGACCCAGGATGATTTTGAGGGACCCATGAGAAAGAATGCTATCCACATTCAGAGGAAGAACTATGGGAGTAGAAACACAGAAGAAAAAAAACTCCTTGATTCCCTGGGTTGATGGGGATATGATTGGGTATGTAGACTCTAAATGATCACCCTAATGCAAATATTAATAATATGGAAATAGATCTTGGTCAATGACATATGTAAAACCCAGTGAAATTGTGCATTGGATTATGGGGGAGGGGGAGTTGGAGGAAGGGAAAGAAAGAACATGAATCATGTAACCATGGAAAATATTCCAAATTAATTAATTAATTAATTTTTCTAAGACAAAAAAGTAATTCAGGTTGAAAAAATAATAACTACAACAATCATTATCATCTATATTATGTTTTATAAATTTACAAAGACCATTACAAAGCCAGGTTGCATAGTGGATAGAACATTGAGTCTAGAGTCAGGAAAACCTGAGATCAAGCTAGAAAATTACAAACCACTCCAGTAACTTTACCAAGAAAACTTCATATGGTTTAATAAAATGTGACCCCCGACTTCCGGTCAAGATGGCGGCTTAGAGAAAGCTAAAGTTCAGATCTCCTGAAACCCTTCCTTACCAATCTCAAACCAAATGCTCCTAGGACACCAAAATTCAAAACAATCAACAGCATAGACCCTGTGTGTCCTCCTCCTGGACCTGGACCTGGATCAAAAGGTACGCCCCCCGCCCCCCAAAGCCAGAACCCGAGACCACTCGGACCTAAGAGGTTGGCAGAAGGAAGGTCCTAGGACCAGTCCCCCCCAACCCAGAGTGCTGAGTACGAGTCTGAGGCAGCAGAGGCAACCTCAGAGCCCCATGGCCTGCTATTCTGAAGGTCCCTTCCTGAAAACAACCTAACTCAGTCAAGGGGCACCCAGACAGCAGGGAAACAGAGAGAGATGGGGGAGCTCATAAACCCCTGGCTGGAACCTTCCACCCGAATCTCAGTTCAACCCAGGGAAAGCTAATCTTCTTATCAGGAGCCCTCGCTCTGAGCCCAGGGAAGCTGCGGCTCCTCCCCCTCAGAGAGCAGGGTGTTCTGAAACAACAGCAACCCTCAGGATTGGCAAAAGTGCCTTGGGAGCCTTCTATTCTGAAGGCCACATTCTGAAAACAACCTGACCCAGTCGAGGGGGCACCCAGACAGCAGGGAAACAGAGAGACAGGGGGAGCTTGTAACCCCCTGGCTGGATCCCTCCATCCAAGTCTCAAGTCCCTGCCTCAGGGCACACTCAATTCAATCCAGGGAAAGTTAATCTTCTTATCAGGAGCCCTCACCCAGAGCTCCAGGAAGCCGTGGCCCCTCCCCCTCAGAGAGCAGGATGTTCTGAAACAACAGCAAACCTCAGGATTGGCAAAAGGGCCTCAGGAGCCTGCTATTCTGAAGGCCACATCCTGAAAACAACCAAACCCAGTCGAGGGGGAACCCAGACAGCAGGGAAACAGAGAGAGGGGGGAGCTTGTAACCCCCTGGCTGGATCCTTCCATATAGTCTCACGAAAAAAGTCCCTGCCTCAAGGCATACTAAATTCAACCCAGGGAAAGCTCATCTCATTAGGAGCCCTCAGAGCTCGGGGAAGCCGCGGCCCCTACCCCCACAGAGTGCAGGCTCTGGCCGGCTAAGGCACAGGAAAACAAGGGCCAAGCTAGGCTTAGAGCATGGAAGTAAGGCAATGGAGAAGCATCAGGAGGGTGCCGAGGACAGGAGGGCAGTAACAGGGACACACCAGCAACTCCTGGCTTCCTGGGAAGACAGAACAACAACTGCATAGAATGGACAATCTGTCTAGGGCTAAAACTTCTGAACACCAGACAGAGATAAGAAAAGCTAATCCCCCCACCCCACTCAGATAGAGATGGCAAACTCCACAGAAGCACAAAAGTCCCAAAATTAAAAAAAAAAAAACAAGAAGAAGGGGGTGACTTTGGACACATTTTATGGAGCAAAAATAAAAAACACAGAGGAGATAGAAGAGGAAACACAAGCAAATGCTCCGAAACCTTCCAAAGGAAATGGAAACTCTCCACAAACACATGAAGAATTTGAATCTGAAATGATCAAAAAGATGGACCCCTTCTGGGAGGAAAAGTGGGAGATAATGCAAAAGAAATTCACGAATCTACAAAACCAGTTTGACCAAACTGAAAAGGAAAACCAGGGTTTAAAGAAAGAACTAATAAAGCGAAGCCAAAAGACCAAGAAATTAGAAGGGAACATAAAATATCTCACTGACAAAGGGACAGATTTGGAAAATAGAAGGAGAAGAGATAATTTAAGAATAATTGGACTTTCAGAAAAGCCAGAAATAAACACCAAACTCGACATCATAATACAAGATATAATCAAAGAAAATTGCCCAGAGATTCTAGAACAAGGGGGCAATACAGCCACTGACAGAGCTCATAGAACATCCTCTACACTAAACCTCCAAAAGACAACTCCCAGGAATGTAATTGCCAAATTCCAAAACACTCAAACAAAAGAAAAAATCCTGCAAGAAACCAGAAAAAGACAATTTAGATATAAAGGAATGCCAATCAGGGTCACACAAGACCTTGCAATTTCCACTCTGAATGATTGTAAGGCATGGAACATGATCTTTAGAAAGGCAAGAGAGCTGGGTCTTCAACCAAGAATCAACTATCCAGCAAAACTGACTATGTACTTCCAAAGGAAAGTATGGGCATTCAACAAAATAGAAGATTTCCAAGTTTTTGCAAAGAAAAGACCAGAGCTCTGTGGAAAGTCCGATATCAAAAATCAAAGAGCATGGAATACCTGAAAAGGTAAATATGAAGGAAAGGGAAAAGGAGAAAAATGTTATCTTCTTCTTTTACTCAAACTCTCTTCTATAAGGACTACATTTATATCAATCTATGTATACTAACAGGTGGGGAAAATGTAATGTATAAATAGGGGGTAAAGAAAGACCAAATAGAATAATCTTTCTCACACAAAGATTCACATGGGAAGGGGAGGGGAAGAAAACTCCTATAAGAAGGAGAGGAAGAGAGTTTTTACTTAAACCTTAATCTCAGGGAAATCAACTCTGAGAGGGAAAAACATCCAGATCCATTGGGATCTTGAATTCTATCTTACCCAACAAGGGTAGGGAGAAGGGAAAACCAAGGGGGTAGGGTGAGAGGGAAAACAAAAGGGGAGGGAAATAGAGGGGGGAAGGGGAGGGAACAAAAAGGGAGGGACTAAAAAGGGAAACATATCAAGGGAAGGGACAAGGGGGACCAATTTAAAGTAAATAACTGGACTAAAAGGTAGAGCCAAAGAAGAAAAGGTTAGAATTAGGGAAGGATATCAAAATGCCAGGGAGTCCACAAATGACAGTCATAACTTTGAACGTGAATGGGATGAACTCACCCATAAAAAGTAGACAAATAGCAGAATGGATTAGAATCCAAAATCCTACCATATGTTGTCTTCAAGAAACACACATGAGGTGGGTTGACACCCACAAGGTCAGAATTAAAGGATGGAGTAAGACCTTCTGGGCCTCAACTGACAGAAAGAAGGCAGGAGTGATAATCATGATATCTGATAAAGCCAAAGCAAAAATAGACTAGATCAAAAGGGATAGGGAAGGTAATTATATTTTGTTAAAAGGAACTTTAGATAATGAGGACATATCACTAATCAACATGTATGCACCAAATAATATAGCACCCAAATTTCTAATGGAGAAACCAGGAGAATTGAAGGAAGAAATAGACAGTAAAACCATATTAGTGGGAGACTTAAACCAACCATTATCAAATTTAGATAAATCAAACCAAAAAATAAATAAGAAAGAGGTGAAAGAAGTGAATGAAATCTTAGAAAAATTAGAATTAATAGACATATGGAGAAAAATAAATAGGGATAAAAAGGAATACACCTTCTTCTCAGCACAACATTGGAACATTCACAAAGATTGACCATACATTAGGTCACAGAAATATGGCACAAAATGCAGAAAAGCAGAAATAATAAATGCAGCCTTCTCAGATCACAAGGCAATAAAAATAATGATCAGTAAAGGTACATGGAAAACCAAATCAAAAACTAATTGGAAATTAAACAATATGATACTCCAAAATCATTTAGTTAGAGAAGAAATCATAGAAACAATTAATAATTTTATCAAGGAAAATGACAATGGCAAAACATCCTTTCAAACCTTTCGGGATGCAGCCAAAGTGGTAATCAGAGGTAAATTCATATCCCTGAGTGCATATATCAACAAACTAGGGAGAGCAGAGATCAATCAATTGGAAATGCAAATGAAAAAACTGGAAAGCGATCAAATTAAAACCCCCCAGCAGAAAACCAAACTAGAAATCCTAAAAATTAAGGGAGAAATTAATAAAATTGAAAGTGATAGAACTATTGATTTAATAAATAAGACAAGAAGCTGGTACTTTGAAAAAACAAACAAAGTAGACAAAGTACTGGTCAATCTAATTAAAAAAAGGAAGGAAGAAAAGGAAATTAACAGCATCAAAGATGAAAAGGAGGACATCACCTCCAATGAAGAGGAAATTAAGGCAATCATTAGAAATTACTTTGCCCAATTATATGGCAATAAATACACCAATTTAGGTGATATGGATGAATATATACAAAAATACAAACTGCCTAGACTAACAGAAGAGGAAATAGAATTCTTAAATAATCCCATATCAGAAAATGAAATCCAACAGGCCATCAAAGAACTTCCTAAGAAAAAATCCCCAGGGCCTGATGGATTCACCAGTGAATTCTATGAAACATTCAGAGAACAGTTAATCCCAATACTATACTAACTATTTGACATAATAAGCAAAGAGGGAGTTCTACCAAACTCCTTCTATGACACAAACATGGTACTGATTCCAAAACCAGGCAGGTCAAAAACAGAGAAAGAAAACTATAGACCAATCTCCCTAATGAATATAGATGCAAAAATCTTAAATAGGATACTAGCAAAAAGACTCCAGCAAGTGATCAGAAGGGTCATCCAACATGATCAAGTAGGATTTATACCAGGGATGCAGGGCTGGTTCAATATTAGGAAACCATCCACATAATTGACCACATCAACAAACAAACCAACAAGAATCACCTGATTATTTCAATAGATGCAGAAAAAGCCTTTGATAAAATACAAAACCCATTCCTATTAAAAACACTAGAAAACATAGGAATAAAAGGGTCGTTCCTAAAAATAATAAACAGTATATATCTAAAACCATCAGCTAATATCATCTGCAATGGGGATAAACTAGATGCATTCCCAATAAGATCAGGAGTGAAACAAGGATGCCCATTATCACCTCTACTATTTGACATTGTACTAGAAACACTAGCAGTAGCAATTAGAGAAGAAAAAGAAATTGAAGGCATCAGAATAGGCAAAGAGACATGATGGTCTATTTAAAGAATCCTAGAGATTTAACCAAAAAGCTAATTGAAATAATCAACAACTTTAGCAAAGTTGCAGGATACAATATAAACCCACATAAGTCATCAGCTTTTCTATATATCTCCAACACAGCTCAGCAGCAAAAACTAGAAAGAGAAATCCCATTCAAAATCACCTTAGACAAAATAAAATACCTAGGAATCTATCTCCCAAGACAAACACAGGAACTATATGAACACAACTACAAAACACTCTCCACACAACTAAAACTAGACTTGAGCAATTGGAAAAACATTAACTGCTCATGGATAGGACAAGCCAATATAATAAAAATGACCATCCTACCCAAACTTATTTATCTATTTAGTGCCATACCAATTGAACTCCCAAAATATTTCTCTACTGATTTAGAAAAAAACCATAACAAAATTCATTTGGAATAACGAAAGATCAAGGATATCCAGGGAAATAATGAAAAAAAAAACACATATGATGGGGGCCTTACAGTCCCAGACCTTAAACTATATTACAAAGCAGCAGTCATCAAAACAATTTGGTACTGGCTAAGAAACAGAAAGGAAGATCAGTGGAATAGACTGGGGGAAAAAGACCTCAGCAAGACAGTATACGATAAACCCCAAGATCCAGCTTTTGGGACAAAAATCCACTATTCGTTAAAAACTGCTGGGAAAATTGGAAAACAGTGTGGGAGACATTAGGAATAGATTAACACCTCACACCATACACCAAGATAAATTCAAAATGGGTGAATGACTTAAACATTAAGAAGGAAACCATAAGTAAATTGGGTATACACAGAATAGTATACATGTCAGACCTTTGGGAGGGGAAAGGCTTTAAAACCAAGCAAGACATAGAAAAAATCACAAAACATAAAATAAATAATTTTGACTACATCAAATTAAAAAGCTTTTGTACTAACAAAACCAATGTAACTAAAATCAGAAGGGAAACAACAAATTGGGAAAAAATCTTCATAGAAACCTCTGACAAAGGTTTAATTACTCAAATTTATAAAGAGCTAAATTAATTGTACAAAAAATCAAGCCATTCTCCAATTGATAAATGGGCAAGGGACATGGATAGGCAGTTCTCAGATAAAGAAATCAAAACTATTAACAAGCACATGAAGAAGTGTTCTAAATCTCTTATAATCAGAGAGATGCAAATCAAAATAACTCTGAGGTATCACCTCACACCAAGCAGACTGGCTAGCATGATAGCAAAGGAAAGTAATGAATGCTGGAGGGGATGTGGAAAAGTAGGGACATTCATTCATTGCTGGTGGAGTTGTGAATTGATCCAACCATTCTGGAGGGCAATTTGGAAGTATGCCCAAAGGGTGACAAAAGAATGTCTACCCTTTGATCCAGCCATAGCACTGCTGGGTCTGTACCCCAAAGAGATAATGGACAAAAAGACTTGTGCAAAAATATTCATAGCTCCACTCTTTGTGGTGGCCAAAACTGGAAAACAAGGGGATGCCCATCAATTGGGAAATGGCTGAGCAAATTGTGGTATATGTTGGTGATGGAATACTATTGTGCTAAAAGGAATAATATAGTGGAGGAATTCAGTGGAGACTGGAATAACCTCCAGGAAGTGATGCAGAGCGAGAGGAGCAGAACCAGGAGAACATTGTACACAGAGACTAATACACTGTGGTATAATCGAACGTAATGGACTTCTCCATTGGTGGCGGTGTAATGTCCCTGAACAATTTGCAGGGATCTAGGAGAAAAAACACTATGCATAAGCAAAGGATAAACTATGGGAGTGGAATCACAGAGGAAAAGCAATTGCCTGACTACAGTGGTTGAGGGGACATGACAGAGTAGAGACTCTAAACGAAATTCTAATGCAAATATTGACAACATAGAAATGGGTTCGAATCAAGAACATATGTGACACCCAGTGAAATCACGCTTCGGCTATAGGGTGTGGGGGGGAGGAAAATAAAATCATCTTTGTCTTTAATGAATAATGCTTGGAAATGATCAAATAAAATATTATTTAAAAAAAAAGAAGAAAAAAAAGTGATGGATTTTAGGGGACAGAATAAGAGACATATTCTTATATATTGTCAATGAAGGAATTTGTTTTGGATAATTATGGATATTTGTTATAGAAATTTTGTTTTGAATATTTTTCAGTGGGATTAGGGAAGAAAATAGATTCCTGTTCATTAAAAAATAGTTGGGGGATGCTGCAGATGTGCATTATTGCATTGTTTCCTCATTCTACTTTTTTATAAGGGACCTTTCAAAAAATAGATGTAATATGTAAAATTCTATATAATATAAAAGCAAAACATCAATAAACTTTTTTTAAAACCCTTAAAAATTGTGACCCCCTCCAGGATTGTTGTGAAGACCAAATGAAATAATAAATGCACTTAGCATAATACCTAGCACATAGTAAATACTATGTTAATGTTTAGCGCTGGTCTTAGAGTCAGGAATATTTGAGATCAAATTTGAGATCCATCCTCAGAGACTTAACTATCAGTACATCCCTATTTACCTCATTTTCCTCAACTCTTAGGTATAATAATAATTATTATTATTACTTATTTCAATGATAGTTATATTTATCTTTCTTATAATTTTATTATTTAGAGCATTTGAAAACTGAATAGTCATCTCAAATTATTATTATTTTTAGAAATGCTTCAAATGCTCCTTCTTGGCTGACCATTCCCATTTTTAAAAAAATTTATTACGTTGAAGTTTGCAGGATGTCATTTTGAGTTACAGTTTATAGTCCCTTGCTTTTCAGGATATATTATTCTGTTCAAAATGATTCAGAAGAAAAATAAAATTCATAAAATGGGAAATTATTAATAAATAAAACTTTGAACTTATAGCTATTAATGAAAATTTTAAAATATTCAATTGACCAATTAGAAAAATTAATATATGATAATTTCATTAAAGAAAGAAATGTAAGAGAGATTCATAGATTTGGAACACAAAAATATTCATATAGAGGAAACTCTGAGAGAAGAAAATAAATGTCTGTTGTTTTTGTTATTTTAAAATTAGGTCAACAAATGATCACATTGGTATCCAGAGAACAGAATCATTTATCAGGACTATACAACACACCTTTCTATGACAGTTGTGAGATGGTCTCTTTCTCTCCTTTCTTAAACTTTCTTTTTAAAAAAAAATTACACGTAGAAACAAATTTTGACAATTATTTTCCTACATTGTGCAATACAGGTCTTTTAATGACATGTTGGAATTCACATTATTTTCTGGAATACAAAAGCTGTTTTTACTTCTGAGGGTCTCAATCTCCCCTTTTGGAGATTTTAATAACTATACATAGCTCCACTAGAAATCATTGGATTGTAAATTTGTCACTTGAAGAATCTATCTCAGAGTCCATCTGATCCAATCTGCCTATTGTACAGAAAAGGAAAAGGAAATGGGAAGTGAGGGGAGTTAAGGGATTTAGCACAGTGCATATTGTCATTCAGCCATCCAGTCATGTCTGACTCTGTGACCCTATGAACCATAGCATCCCAAAACTGCCCATGGGATTTTACTGGCAAAGATACTGGGATGGCTTGACATTTTCTTTGATAGTAGATTAAGGCAAATAGAGGTTAAGTGATTTGCCCAGGGTCACACAGCTAATGAATGTCTGGGGTCAGATTTTAACTCAATTCTTCCTGACTCCTGGCCCAGCACTTTATCTACTCAGCCACCCATCTGCCTCCAGGTGCTTAATAAAAGTTTATTAATTGATTGACTTGCCTAAGATCTGAATTAAGATTTGAACCCAAGTCCTCTGACTCCAGAGTCAGTGTTCATTATGTTATACACTATTTTTTTCTTTGTGGTCAGTAGTGTTTTTCCTTTCCTTTCTTCTCGGTCTCACAATCTTTTAATACTCAGGATTCCCTTCTGCCATTTCAGCTTTGTTTTTCGTCTTTCTGTTCCCTCTGAAGCACTTCATCATTTCTTTAATGAGATGCTTCATTCTCCTTGATAACCTAGGAAGTGGAGAGATATTTCTTCAACATTTCTACCTTTTTTAGAAAGAAAGCCGACATACTTTGCATTGACATAGCTGTTTGACAGTGGCAGAAACAAATACATTGCAATAACTCTCATGTTACTGTAAAATTTCCTTTCCTTCCATGTTTACTTGGCCCCTGGCATCCTCATTTCTTTGTCAACTCTATCAATAACCATAATAGTTGTCAAATATTGATGGTAGGTTGTTGTGGTTTTAAAATATTCAATACTAATAAACACTCATAGAATACTTTCAAATTCCTAATCATTTCCCTCTAGGAGAAGGCAAGCTCCCTGAGAATAGAGACTGTTTCATTTTTGTTTTTGCATCCCCTACATCTAACAGACTCTCAAGAAATGTCTCTTGAATTGAATTCTCCTAGGAACCCCATGAATTATGTAGTACACAATATTATGATCCTCATTTTACAGAAGAGAAAACCAAAACTCTGAGACTTTGCAGAATTTTAGAAAAGGAGGGAATACAAATTTCTGAAACACCTAGTAGGTGCCAGGCACTGTGCTAACTGCTATACAAACATTATCTTATTTAATTATCATATTTGATCTCATTTGATCTAGTATAAGTAAGTAGTACCTCAGGAAGGATCTCGTCCACAACACAATTGGCAAGTGGCCATCTAACCTTTACTTGAGAAGCTTCAGTCTGATAGGAGCCTTTATTTCAGTTCCACTTTTGGATAGTTCTGTTAGATTGTCTAATTGTTATTAAATGTATTGCCCAATGCCACACAGCTAGGAAATGATACAGCTGGGGTTTGAGTACAGTCATTGTGACTGTAAGTCTAATAATTTTTTTGCTACATTTCATTTTCTGTAATGAAAAATGAATATTAATAATTCATATTCACATAGATTTTAAAATATGAACTATTTTTGGAACAATTAACCCATAAGGAGGCATTGAAAGCCAAGTAAATACAATTTTATTAAGAACTATCTCTGTGCCAGGCACCATTCTAAGGACCAGAGATACAAAGAAAGTAAAAAAAAAGTGCCTGGGAGAAGCAAGTTGTATAGTGGATAGAGTGCTGTGATTGGAGCCAGGATCCTGAGTCCAAATCTAGCCTCAGCCAGTTACTATCTAGGTGACCCTGAACAAGTCACTTAACCCTGTTTGTCTCAAAAAAAAAAAAAAAAAAAGAATGCCTGTTATCAAAGAGCTCACAGCTTAATTTGGAAGAAAACATGAAGGCAATTGCATGTAATTAAGATATAAATAGGAAGAGTTGGAGATAAGCACAAAAGAAAGGAACTAGCATTGAGGGAGATCAAGAAAAACTTCTTATAGAAGGTGGGATTTTACTGAGATTCCAAAGAAGCCAGGAAGTGAATCTGATAGGAAGAGAATTCCAGGCAGGAAATAATCAGTAGCAATGGTGGAAACTGAAAGATGATGTGTCCTGTAGGAAAAATAGCAAGAAGGCCAGCCCCACTGAGAGGAGAGCAGTAAGGTGTTGGGAGGTTCGGGCTTATGCAGGACTTTTTATTCAAAATAGAAGATTTTGCACTTGACTATGGAAATAATAGGGAGCCATTGAAGTTCATTGTGTATTAGTTATTGCTTACCAAAAAGATTATTATCCTAGTTTTATAAATGAGGGAAAAGGCATAGGAAAGTTAAGTGGCAGAGAAAGAATTTGAACCTAGGTCTCTTAATTACATATCCTAGTCCCTTTCAGCAACACTGTGCTGACACTGAATGAGTTTATAAGTGATGGTTTGTTGGAGAGCTTCAAAAGGCACACGAATTATAAGGAAAATTGCTTTTCCCCTTTCTACATCACAAAAGGATCATGAGGCTTGGGACACACATACGTGCGTGTGCGCGCACACACACACACACACCACACAAACACAACACACACACACACACACACACACACACACACACACCTGTGCTATCAACTTCTAATATCTCTTGGACATTAGTTAAGCCAACCAGGATTTTGTACTTCTAGCTAAGGGAGTAGGGGTTAAGAAGTGAGAAACAGAAGGCAGGTATAAATTGGATTGTTTTTAAATTACTTTCCTAGTCTCTTCAATACTACATTTCCTGCTTAGATGTAGCAATTTACTCCTTTTAACCATAAACTTACATACCAAAAGGGGTGAATTCATTGTTGGATATGTAGTTGTGAATTCCATAATAAAATTAAATTAGCTATTTATTTCAAAGATACAAAATATTTAAAGTAACTCAAATTCAGTTCCTCACATCAAATTACAAAGGTAAAAGAAAAAAAATCTGAAAAAAGCTTAGCAATCTTGACAAGAATTGTTGATTGTTTCACATGTAACAAAATAAATATTTATTTTTATATTATATGAATATTTATAAATATAAAATAAAATAAGAGGAATTTCAGCTGAAAATATGACAGTGCTTCTTCCTGCATGCTTGGTCATCACAATTTTAATAACATACTAGAAAAATTACTTAAAAACCTAGTCACACTTAGAATCCTTTATGTAGGGCTTCCTTGAACACTGTATTAGCAATATGGGCCAGTGTTTTTAACGGAAGGCTTTATATAAAAGGAGAGCTTATTGCTGTGGTTGAGCTCCTGCTTCATCATCCAATTGTGCATTCTCAAGGGGGCCTATCTTATTTACTTGAATTAGGTTTCTGCCACTTTTGGGTCCTTTTGAATTTAAGAGGGCACTGGCTCAGTTTATTTTCTATCTCTCCCTCTCCATCTGTCCATACAAAGGATTACTCTCTCTCTCTCTCTCTCTCTCTCTCTCCCTCTCTCTTTTTTCTCCTTCCCATTTTTCTTCCTCTATCTTCTCTTTCTTTCTTCTTTCCCTCTTATTCCTTCCTTTCTCTCAACTATCCTTCTATCTCTTCCTCACTTGCTCTTTTCCCTCTTACCCTCCCCCTTTTTTTCCTCCCTCTTTCTGTCTCTCCCTCTCTTTTTCTCCCTCCCTCCCTCCCTTTCCTATCCCCCCTCCTTCTCCCTTCTTTTTTTTTTTTTTGGCTAATCTTGTGCTTGCTCTGTTTGTACATAAGATTTAGGGGAAGGGAGGCAATTACCCCATCTGAGATAAGGCTGGATCAATCTTTCAGCATTGCCTTCCAGGATGTTTTTCTTTGCCCTTGGTTTATCACTTCCTTGTTTATTTAAAATTTTTGTTTTAATGGAATGAAAGTCAACAATCAACAATGTCACCTTTGGAACCCTTTTGATTGGTAGGCTCACCAAATATTCATGTGGGCCATGCTATCAGGCAGAGTATCCTGCATATACTCCCAGAAACCATCATTTCCCTTCTTATTGGCCAGACTTCTCCCCAGACACACAGACACACAGACACACAGACACATACACACACACACACACACACACTCATTACTATAATCTACATTGTTCAAAATATTTCTTAAATGATTAGCTACATTTTAAAATGTTACTTTTAAAAATAAGTTACATTTAAAAATAATGATAATGACAAGTTACATTTAGAATAATAATAATTTTAAAACAGTAACTTTTAGCAAGCATTAATATATGAAAAGAAAGTTGCTAGCCACCTTTACGGAATCCCAAACATGTCTGACAACATTATGCAGTTGAGTTATTTCATATTCTTCTTGAGAAAGTGAGAAAACTCTAATCATAATCATATAGTTCCTGGATTTTACATTCCATATTGAATGCTAATATCATTAACATTCTAAAATGTTGTATATTAAACAATGATATTATATATATGCATATATATATATATATATATATATATTTACAATAGGTTTAACTTTCCTCTCCCACCAGAAATTCTTCAACCTATTTGAACATAAGGGGATGGAGAGACATTTGTGTGTTTGTTAGAGTGATACCATTCACATTTCCATGGTGATAAACACAGTCTTTTCCTTTGTTTCCTAGGAATAATATGGGCAGGATCTCTGCCACTTACTGCAAATGCCTGGACTTGCAGTTTTAATTGCCAAAGTCTCACCCCCTTCTCTTTCCTCCCTTCTGTTGTTAATTCTTTTTCCTTGATCTTTACTTTTCAACCTTTCTTCAGTAACTGGCAGTTTTACAACACTCAGTCTCCAGCTGACTGAGCAGGCAGCCAGGCCTTCTTTAAGGTCACTGTCATGACAATCACTGCCCTCTTTTGAGAGACCAGCTGTTAGATTTCAGGGAAAAAAATGTCCCATCTTCTATATTCTAAAGAAAAGAAGTTTCCGGACCACATCTCGTGGGGAAGACTCTCAGTCTGTTATTTTTTTAATGCTGCTGATTCAAGGTACAGTGGGACCCCTTTATAACAATAGTGTTAGAAGATTGATGTTAGCTTGTGTTACCAATGAACTACATTATATTGGACTTTCTCTACTAATGTTTGAGGGAATAAAGAATTGTAATTCATTTCCTTGACTCAAAATTGTAGTTGGGATATTTCACTGGGTATTGTCAGTAACAGGAATGGAGAAACATCCTTCTATTCTTTTGACTAGAAAGGATAATGAAGTATTGCTTTAAAAAAAAGGAGTAGCAAAATAAAGTGAGCAGACCCAGGAGAATACCGTACACAGTACCAGCGACATAGTAATGATGACCAAACGTGAAGGACTTCACTACACTGATTAAGACAATGATCCAAGATAATTCCAAAGGACCTATGATGGAAAATGCTATCTACCTCCAGAGAGAGAACTGATGAAGTTGGAGATTGAAGTATACCTTTTTCACTTTCATTATGTTTCTTGTTTTGTGTGCATATGTTTTCTTTTGCAACATGGCTAGTATGAAAATATATTTTGCATAACTTCCTATGTATAATTAGTGTCATATTGTTTGTCTTCTTAAGGGGTGGGGAAGGAACTGGAGGAAGGGAGAGAATGGGGAACTCAAACATTCAAAAATGAATTATTTTAAAAAACAAATAATTGGGAAATATTTTTTAAAAATAAAACATTTTAAATGAGACATAAAAACAAAAACAAGAAAAGGAGAAAACTCAGACAAAATGAAGAAGAAAAAGAAACTGCAGATACAGGGGAATCTTTAAGTCAAGAAGTTGGAGCATAGAAGAATATGATGCAAAGATAAAAAGAAAGATGTAGTTATCCTGACCACTAGACTTCTAGGTAAGACATAATTTAATCCATGGTATAGTTGAACTCAGGTATGACTCTGGCATTGGACCTATGTCTATAGTTTGAGAAACAGATTAGAAAAAAAATCAGAGATACTAATGATCACCCCTCAATCAAATAAATGCTTATTTAAGTGAAAGTCCCTGTTTTCAAGGAACTAATAATCCAATGGGAGTGAAGACATAAACATAAACAACTATTTATAACATATATAAAATGAAGAAAAGAATAGACTGAGAAGGGAGTACATCACTATTGGGTGATAGATGGACTCTAGAAAGACTTTAACAGATAGGCAGTCCATGAATAGACTGGCTACAAGGTGATACTTTTTTTCAGTAGGGGGAGAGTTGATCATGGCAACTCCTTAAGTCTATCTACTAAGTAGAGAAGTGCAGTTTGAGTGAGTAAAAGGAAGGCTCATACAAAACAAAATCCTGGATCTCTGAAGACATAATTGTTAGTGGAAAGAGTATCATCCTTAAAATCACAAGAATTTTAGTTTTTAGTCTTTGCTGAATATGTTTCCTGTTTGTGTGATGATAGGCAAATTAGTTAACCTCCCTAAGTCTCAATTTCCTTATCTATAAAATGGGGATAAGACTCTCTATACTTTAAAAGATAGTGTTTAGAATCAAATGATAAAAAACTATGTAAAATGTTATATAATTTTAGTCACTAGCATTGAATAAATATAGTGGTTGGATTTGAGGGTGTAATGAGGAAAACATTGCCCTAAAAGTAACTAGAGCATTAATTTTGCATAAGTTCCATGAGATTACTCCAGGTATGATCCTTGTAGAGAAATCCTTGCTTAACAAGCTCACCTAATTAATGAAATATGAAATTGTGTTTCAATAGTATCTTATTTTACTTGCAAAGCATATTAATGATAGAACTTCCACCTTAATTGGTATACCAGGTCTTGATAGCCTCAAACTAAATTGTATTGCTTGAACCATATCAATGACCTCCTAGCCAGCATCTCTAAATTCACTTTTTCTCCTATAGTCTTTTTATATGCCATTTACAGACTTCTCATCACTAAATACTATCATCAATGTTACCCCTTACTCAAAAACTTGTGATGCTTTCATTTTCTACGATATCCCCTCTAAACTTAAGACCTCCACCATAAGGTTGGCCCCTATCTACTTTTTTTTAAATCTCCTTCTCAGCATTGTACTAGTTAGGCCAATCTCCTTCTTATATAAAGGATACCCTTTACTCATTCCCATCGTTAGTCTTCACTAACATTTTCCTGAACTGAAATGCCTTCGACAATATTATGAATATATAATTCTACCTGTTCTTCAAGAACTCATATCTATAAGTCATACTTAACTACCCAGTTAAATGATTCCAAGATCTTCCTATTCTCTGATTTTTTGAACTTTGATACTGTACAGTTTTGTATTTAGATAATTAGAACGTTTATTAAACACTATGGGCTAGACCTTTTGCTAAGTACTGAAAATACAAATACAAGCAAAGAAGAGATGTTTGCCCTCAAGAAACATATATTCTAAAGAGTGAAGACAACACAAAATAGAAACTAGAAAGCAAGGGAATGGGAATTCCCCAGCTGCATAGTATGAACAGGGAAGTAGGATGGAAGCCTAGTTCTGAGCTCACCTGACAAATTATTAGTATTTACTTACACCTTACATTTGTGTATTATGGGGGGTTGAAGTTTTGGATATGACTGATGAATGACTAAACAACAAGAAATTTTCTCATCTGTATAATGGGTATATATGATCAAATGATTTCTATAGTTTAAATAGTCTGCAATTCTTTGTCTTTCCCCTTTGGGCTGTCTATGCTGTCAAAAATGTCTAAGACCTATAGGTTTATAATCCATCTAGCACTTTTACTTTATCAATGACCTTGGGCAAGTCACTTGATCTCAGTGGGTCTCAGTTTCCTGTCTAGTACAATGAAGAGGCTGGATGAAATGGCCTCTAAAGTCCCTTTCAGATTTTGTTCTCTGATAAATGACTATAAGTTTTTCCTTGAAAGTAATACCTTTTTCAGATTACATCTTCTCAATTAAATAATTCCTCTGAATATCCATTCATATTCATATTCACACTGCCCCTTCACAGTAACTACATTGCTCTCTTAACCCGTGGACCTTAGCAAAGACACGCTGTGGCATACAGAGCAAATCCCTGTCGGGAGAGTTAGGAGACCTGAATCTTCTTGCCTGCTCTGCTTCTTTGGCCAAGTTACTTACCCTTTGAATACCTCCTTGTTCCTTTCCATAAAATAGAGATAATATCATCCTTTTTAACTTCATAGGAATGTTGTAAGGATTAATGAGGTGATACTGGAAGAATACTTCCAGCTCATCAGGAAGGTGGTATGATATTATCACTATTATGTTCCCCCCCTAAATTTCAGGATATGAAATCAGATTCCTCTACATGTCACTAATGGGAACAAATCAATCAGTTGCAGACTGACAGCCTGCTTTGTACAGAGGCCCAAGGCACTGAAGGCAAAATGCATTCAAACCCCTAAAATGCTAAGTTTAGTTACAACGTTAGGTTGGATCATTTTGAAGCATTTTGAAGAATCAATTTGAAACAATGCTTTAATGGATTGTGTTTCCTAGTTGTGGATCCCAATCAGCAAAGATCTAATCCATTCTGGATTGTCCATGAACGCCTGCGCCATTTGGAAGGTGAACAAAGCTTGTTCAATAAGGTTGAGAGAGACACAGGCACGTAAGTGGGGAACAGGACTTGAAGGCAAAGCCATTATTAAAGTAGGCCAATTTAGTTCTTTAGAAATAGAAGAAACTCCATGGAATGGTTTCAACTAAACAAAATATTTCCAGCATCTTGTAAATAGGAGCCCTGCAGCAGCATGAGAGGATTCTTCCTGGAATTTTCACAAATAATCGAAGTAACATATTAAAGCAATTAAGTGCAGAGCAAACAAAGGAGCAGATTAAAGCTTCAGCAATGAATCTAAATTACAAGGAGGGCTCAGTTTGGTTAAGATACAAATGAAATACCTGAAAGACATGTTGCCAAGCCTGGCTCTCAGTGGGGTTTTGTTTCTGTAACCCAAACTGCCCTGTTTTCACTTTAGCTACATATTAGATATTGAAGCAAAATACAGCACTCTCATTTATTTGGTGAACTTTGTTTTCTGAGTTCCAAATGGAAGTAAGATTACTGACTGGCTCATTTTATCAACTACCAGATTTTTGCCCTCACATGATCAATATTCACTGCTTTAAGCTCACTACCAACCAAGTCACTGGGATGTACTCTCTCCTCATCTCAGTTAAAACCCATGTCCTCTTGCAAGGCTCAGCTCAGGTAGTGCCTCTTCTATGAATTATCCATAACATCAGCCATCTGGAAATTATCTCTTTCTCCAATTATCCAAGAGTACTATTTAACTAGATCCTGTCCTCCCACCCACTCTCTATAGTATCACACTCAATCTGTTTACCTGTCCACCTTAATGGACTTGAAATTCCTTGAAGGGGTCACTGTGGTCAGCTTGATAGCAGGAGTTCTGGATTTGATTCCTGCTTCAGAAACATGAGCTCTGTGACTCTGGACAGGTCACTTCAACCTATCATTTATAGAAGATGGCTAGTAAGGAATGACATAAACTGCCAGCTTTTGTTACCATTTAGTAAGTAAATATGCAGTTATTAACCACCTACTAGGCTTCACTACGTGAACAATTTTATTTTACATTTGAGCTTCACAACAATTCTTTGAGGTAGGTCTCATTTTATAATTTTGTTATTGTTAAATTTTATTTTTTTATTTACTGGTAGAAACAATTTTTAATAATCATTTCCTGACATTTTGCAATTCAAATTCTCTCCCTTCCTCTTCAAGGTGGCAAATAGTCAGATATAGGTCATACCAATGCTTTCAGGCAATATGTATTTTTATATTCCCTGTGTAGTGACTAAAGACATATATCACATATACAATAAAAAAACTGATGAAGGAAATATAGTGAAGGAGGTCATGCTTTGAGCTCCAATCAAATCACAGCAGTTGCTTCTTTGGCTATAGATAACACTTTTTTTTTCATTATGAATCCCTAAGGGTTATCTTGGAATCTTGTTTTGCTAATAATATTCAGTCTTTCATAACTGATCAGTGTATGATATTTCCATTACTGTATATAATCTTCTGGTTCTGCTTATATCATTTTACATCATTTCAGAGAAGTCTTTTCAGGTTTTTATGAACTCATCTTTTTGTTTATTTCTTATGACACTTTAGTTTTGTCTACAGTCATATAACATTACTTGATATCTTGTGATATCTTTTTATTGCTTTTTTATTATTAATTTTCAGTCTTGTCCAGGCATATCTGACTATTTGTGATCCCATTTGGAGATTTCTTAGCAAAGATACTGGAGTAGTTTGCCATTTCCTTCTCCAATTCATTTTATAGATGAGGAAACCGAGGCAAACTGGTTTGAATGCCTTGCCCAAGATCACATAGTTAATAGGTGTCTGAGATCAGATTTGAACTCAGGAAGATGAGTTTTCCTGACTCCAGAATGTCAATCGATCTACTGTTCCACCTACCTATCCACTATGATACCTAGTTGCCTACTATTTAGGATAGAGACTGTCTTTTTTTTCCTACATTTATAGCTTAACAAAGTATTTTGTGCATTTAGCAGATCTTTTTAAATGTTAAATTAAGTTAATGTTTATTGAATTTTATTTTTTAGTCTGGCTGTAGGTACAAAAAGTTGAGCCTATATCACCAAATATTGTGCACTTTGTTCCCTTATAAAATATTCCTATCAAACTGACCTATTTAATGTTCCTTAAGTTCAGTATTTTATCTTTGTGTCTTTTCATGTGTTTCCCCTTCCATGTTTGTATACCACTCCTTCCTCACCCCAACTTCTTTGAATCCCTGGCTTCCTTCAAGTCTTTTTAAATGTGCTAAAGAATTATTTGTGCTGTCTCCATGTTCAAATTATTTTGGACAACTGTGAAGTTTACCTTTTTGTATTCACTTCTCCCCCAAAATAAATATATACATGTGAATGTAAGTATGTGTGTGTGTATAAATAAGCATGTATGTGAGATCCTTCAGAGCAGAGGTTATTTTTATGTTTGTCTCTAGACTGAATTCTAGTACACGGGTCAGAAAAGAAATCAGAACCTTCTAATAGTCAGTTAGCTATGAGAAACTTTTCTAGGAAAATGGTTACTTGAGCAAAGTTGTATTGGGCAGAATTATAATATGTAATTTAAAAAAAAATCAAATCAGTGTCTTTCTTTAATTTTCAGTCAGACAGGGTCCTAGGAAAAGTGTAACTTCTACAAGTTATGTGATCTTACCCTGGAAAAGAGGTTGGGAGGAGGTGATAAATCATTCTTTCCAAAAACATAGGTTAATTTATAAGTTATCATTCTTTCCCTCCTCAGTTAAAGAAAAGAAATGGATGTCTATAACATGTAAAGTACTGTTCTACTTGAAAGTGTTTTCACAAATCCTGTTCCAGGTCCCTTTGTAACCAAAACTCTCTTTGACTTTAGATAGGTTTTTGATAGAATATGAACCAATATATTTTGCAATAAGGAGGAAAAATCATCACAAGGGAAATGAGACTGTGAACTGCACTCCAGGGAAGACCATTTCTAATTGCACGAATGGATGGTTTGGTTCTGCTTTCTGATCTCAATCATTTCTGAGTTGCCACTGACATAAATTCTTACTTTTAACATTATATTTTCTTTGGACTTTCTTGAAATTATTTTTAAAATTCAGATAGGGATCTCTTTTAGCACTGTCTAGAGGAAGGATCTGTATTCTCCTTCTGTTACTCTATAGGTATAATTAGGGATATTTAATTCAAGTTCATTGGCTTCATTTCTCAGTTGACATGAGTTGATGATTGAGGCCTTTGCTGCTTAGCACAGATATTATCTTAATTCTTCAGAATGATTTGAAATTATACTAAAGATTTATTTCACAGTTTCCATGATAATGGGACAAATTTAACTCCTGATTGGTTTTTTCCTTTCTTGCCATTAAATAACCCCAAATCTTGAGAAGCTGAAGATTAGACCAACATCTTATTGATTTAGATATTTGGTATATGATTACCTATATTTTCCCTTTACAAAATCTTATAATTTAAAAATCCTGGAAGAAATATATTTTGAGATCTTTATTTGATTTTATTTGATAAGAACTCCAGGCTCATCTGTGTCTCTTTTTTGGTCTTATTTAGATTCTTTTATATAAGATTATCGCAATAAGGTCATATTTAATCTGATGCTTCTCTTGAGATGGTGGCTATAGCCAAGGATACCTCACATGAAAGGGAGGCATCCAAGGAAGAGAAGACCACCATCTACTACTAAAGAATATTTAACCCTTCTCTTGGCTTTAACTTCTCTACAATAATTCAAGAGCATAGCAACAAAAAAGATATAACTCTAGATTAGTAATACTGAGGTGGCATTGGGGAAAATGCCTTAAAAACAACACAAACAATAGCAACAAAATCCCTTTTTATTATTAATTTAATAGTTACTTGTATTCAAAACAATCAATCAATAAAAAGGTGACTGTATATGAAAATACAAAATTCTGTTACATTGATTTTTTAAAAATATACTTAATTTAAAAAGGTACTGATACACTTGCACTATTTATGTCCCCCTCACCCATGAGCTTTTTGGTTTTCTTTTAAAATTATTTTCCTTTCCATTATTAAAGTCAGTTTGCAAATTGTTTTCCTGGTTCTTTTCAATTCACTCTTCAGAGTTTCATTTGAGTGTTCCAGAGCCAGAATTCTCTGAACTCAGCATGTCTGTCATTTCTTATGGAGCAATGATACTGTGGTTACATTCATATACAAAGTTTATTCAGCTATTCTCCTCTTGATGGGCAACCACTCGATTTTTAACCTCTTTCTTGCAATAAAAAGTGATCAAAGACTTTCTATTTTTTAAAAAAAAGATGTATATTTATTAACCTTGTGATATTTTTACAAGGACAAATGAATACTAAAAATGCTTAGTTTCCTTGTAAATGAGAATCCATAAGAGTTGCTCTAGGTAAAATGCCAGCCATTCTCCAGGCATTTATTGACAATAGAAAAAAAATAAGGAGGTAACTATAGGAACATCTCTGTACTCCTAATAAGGTTAGAGCTCCAGGTCTAGTTGAGGTATTATAAAACTTGTTACTTCTCATGGCGGGTGGGATGGAATGGGATGGTATATTTGTATATTTGTTCACCAATGTCTTTGTCATTCTAGCTTTGTTGAAAATTCATTTTTTATTGAAGAACCTGCTGCCTTTTCGTTTTATACCATGGCTCTTTTCCCTTAAGCCCTACCCTACATTGAATATTTCCTATAACAACAAAAGCATTATACTGATAGAGAAATCATGTCTGACAGTATATATTATGTTCCACATTTATAGTCTTTACCCCTTTGCTGAAAGTGAGATGTTTCATTATTAGTTTTCAAGGAATGAGGCTGTTTAATTCAGCATTGTCAAACATACGGTCCTCAGACCACATAAGGCATACAACATTCTTGAATATGGCTCAAATCAGATTAAAATGTAATTTGGAAATATTTAACAAAGTATATAAAAATACAAAAAAACACAAATAATATTACATTTTAAAACTCAGTCAATATGCAAATTGCAGGTATTTTATTATATGAATTAGAAGACCTCATTTCCATTTGTGTTTGACATCAGTTTAATTCATCAAGGATCAATTAATTTTAGTATTATTTATTTTTAATATAATTTTACAGTATTTAATTAAATAGTATTTTTTATTTAATTTACTTTTTAAAACAAATTTTAATTTTAATAGGTATAGTAGCATTTTGGAATCACTTAACATTATTGTACTAATTATGGATACTGTTCTGGTTCTACTTTCTGCTCTCTGTTTCACTATACAAAACTTTTTCCATATTTCTCCAACTTCCTCACTTTGTTTCTTTTTTTTAATTCAAAATTTTACCAAACCAAATGGAACAAGCATTTCTGTATACAAAGAAAAAATAGTAAATAAATGAAATCACAAATCTCTATTTTTAGCTTCATTTCTTCAAATCTCCAGAGTAAGTCCTGTTTACAAATTTCCAAGTTCCTCACCATCCTCCCTCTATCACTGAATATATCTTTAAGGGGGTTAACATGTACAGGTCAATTAAGTCTTTCATATTTTATCTTTCTGTTCATTTTCAGGAGGTAATATTCACAGTTTATTCTTCTAACATTAATTCTGTGGCTGTGTATCATATTTTCCTAGATCTTTTAAATTCACTTCATTATCTCATATAGTTCTTTTTAAGGTTTTCAAACAATCAATCTGTTCATTGGCAAATTAATATTCCATCACAATCATATTCCACAATTTGTTCAACTGTTGCCAAATTAATGGGCATCCCCTGAGTTTCTAATTCTTTGCCACCACAAAGGGAGCTGTTACAAATATCTTAGAAAATGTGTTCTTTTCCTCTTTCCCTGATCCCCTTACGAAAGAGACTCAGCAATTATTGTTGAATCTAAGTTTTATAAATCTCTGTGTGTAGTTTCAAATTACTGCCCCAAAAGGTAGGATCAGTTCATAGTTCCACCAGCAGTTCATTAGTGTCCTTGTTTTTCCATATCCTTTCCAAAATTCCAACTTTGCCTTTTTAACTTTTTAGTTAGGTTCATGAGTGTAAGGTCATATCTACAAGTTGTTTTGGTGTGCATTTCTCTAATCAGTAGTGATTTAGAGCATTTTTTTCATATATCTATGACTTTCATTGCTTCATCTGAAAATTTTCTGTTCATATCTTTTGCCCATTTATCAGTTGGGGAAATGTCTCTTTTTATTATAAATTTGAAAAAGTTCTCTATATATTTTGGATATGAGATCTCTTTATGACAGACTGTCTATTACTATTACTCCAACATATCTCAGTAGAAAGAATTAGAAAGAGAAATTCCATTTAAAATCACCCTAGACAATATAAAATACTTAGGAGTTTATATGCCAAGACAAACACAGGAACTCTATGAACACAACTACAAAACACTCTCCACACAATTAAAACTAGATATAAACAATTGGAAAAACATTAACTGCTCATGGGTAGGATGAGATAACATTATAAAAATGACCATCCTACCCAAATTAATTTACTTATTTAGTGTCATACCCATCAAACTACCAAAAACCTTTTTTTTACTGAATGAGAAAAAAAACATAGCAAAGTTCATTTGGAAGAACAAAAGATCAAGGATATCCATGATAATAATGACAAAAAAAAATGCGAAGAAAGGTGGCCTTGCAGTACTAGATCTCCAACTATACTATAAAGCAGTGGTCATCAAAACAATATGCTACTGGCTAAGAGACAGAAGGGGGGATCAGTGGAATAGACTTGGGGTAAGTGACCTCAGCAAGACAGTCTATGACAAACACAAAGACCCCAGCTTTTGGGACAAAAATCCACTATTTGACAAAAACTGCTGGGAAAATTGGAAGACTGTGTGGGAGAGATTAGGTTTGGATCAACATCTCATACCCTATACCAAGATAAACTCAGAACTGGTGAATGACCTGAATATTAATAGGAAACTATAAACAAATTAGGTGAATAAAGAATAGTATACATGCCAGACCTTTGGGAAGGGAAAGATTTTAAAACCAAGCAAGACTTAGAAAAAGTCACAAAATATAAAATAAAGAATTTTGATAACATCAAATGAAAAAGGTTTTGTACAAACAAAACCAATGTAACCAAAACCAAAAGGGAAATAACAAACTGGGAAACTATCTGCATAGCAAAAACCTCTGACAAAGGTCTAATTACTCAAATTTACAAAGAGCTAAATGAATTGTACAAAAAATCAAGCTATTCTCTAATTGAAAAATGGACAAGGGGCATGAATAGGCACTTTTCTGTCAAAGTAATCAAAACTATTAATAAGCTCATGAAAAAGTGTTCTAAATCTCTTATAATCAGAGAGATGCGAATCAAAACAACTCTGAGGTATCACCTCACACCTAGAAGATTGGCTAACATGACAGCAATGGAAAATAATGAATGTTGGAGGGGATGTGGCAAATTTGGGGCATTAATTCATTGCTGGTGGAGTTGTGAATTGATCCAACCATTTTGGAGGGCAATTTGGAACTATGCCCGAAGGGTCCTAAAAGACTGTCTGCCCTTTGATCCAGCCATAGTACTGCTGGGTTTATACCCCCAAAGAGATAATAAGGAAAAATACATGTACAAGAATATTCATAGCTGTGCTCTTTGGGGTGGCAAAAGAATTGGAAAATGAGGGGATGCCCTTCAATTGGGAATGACTGAACAAAATGTGGTATATGTTGGTGACGGAATATTATTGTGCTCAAAGGAATAACAAAGTGGAAGAATTCCATGTGAACTGGAATGACCTCCAGGAAGTGATGCAGAGTGAAAGGAACAGAACCAGGAGAACATTGTACACAGAGACTGATACACTGTGGTAGAATCATATGTAATGGACTTCTCCATTAGTGGCAATGCAATGATCATGAACAACCTGTAGGGATCTATGAGAAAGAATACTATCCACATTCAGAGGAAAAACTGTGTGAGTACATATACAGAAGAAAAACAACTACTTGATTACATGGGTTGAGGGAAATATGATTGGGGATATAGACCCTAAAGGAACATCCTAGTATAAACATCAACAGCATGGAAATAGGTTCTGATCAAGGACACATGTAATACCCAGTGGAATTGCACGTTGGCTACAGGAAGGAGAGGGAGGAATAGAATATAATTTTTGTAACCAAGGAATAATGTTTGAAATTGACCAAATAAAATAAAAAGAAGAATATCATACCTTAAAAATTAGAATTGGGCAATTGGGAGGCAATGATTCTATGAATCCTAAAGAAATAATCAAATTAAAAAGAATATAAATATAGAAGATGTGTTGTATCTCATTGGAAAAATAACTGATATGGAAAATAGATCCAGAAGAGGACATTTAAAAATTCTTGGTCTACCTGAAAGTCATGATCAATAAAAGAACTTAGACATTGGCTTTCAAAAAATTATCAAGGAAAATTGCCCTGACATTCTAGAACCAGAAGGTAAAATAGAAATTAAGATAAATAGGGACAGCTCTACCACTCTTTTGCCTTACAACCAATACATAGTATTAATTCTACGATGGAAATAAGGGTTTAAAAAATTAAGATAATCCACTGGTCTTCTCTTGAAAGATGTCCCAAAAGGATTATTATCAGGAGTGTTATAGATAAATTCCAGAACTCCAAGGTCAAGGAGAAAATATTGTACATAATCAAAAAGAAATAAAATATTGTGGTACTAGAGTCAAGATAACAAGATCTAGCACTTTCTGCATTAAAATTTTGAATAGCATGGGATATGATATTCCAGAGGGCAAAGGAACTAGGACTTCAACCACTAATCACTTATCCAAAGCTATGAACTTGTAAGCTCCAGAAGGGGGAAGAGGAAAGAGGGCAAGGAAAGCACATGAGTCATGTAACCATGGGGAAAATACTCTAATTAATTAATTGATTAAAAATAAAAATAAAATGTAAAAAGCAAATTTAAAAAAAGAATCATGTATCCAGCAAAATGAGCATAATCTTTCAGGGGAAAAATAGGTATTCTGTGAAATGGAGGGTTTTCAAACATTCCAGGGTAGGGGGTGGAGGTAACCAAAATAGTGGAGCAATCCAGAGCAGCTCTGTGCTACCATGAGAATCTTCTTCAACCAATATTAAAATATCGCTACAAAATGAATACAGGAGTGAAAGAACCAACAAGGAGACAAAGTAAAAGAACTTTCAAGAAAAGAAAAATACAAAAGGTAGGCAAAGAACATCTGGGACACTGGGGTTAGAGGAGAGCAGAGCCAGCCAAAAGCTGTAGCAAGGAGGGAAGAGCAAGCCAAAAGTAAGCCACACCCCACACCGCATATCTGCTGTACAAGGTTTGGAACTTAAGTCCAAGCCAATATCCAGACCCTGAAATCTTGCCTGGGAAAATAGTGGTACAAGCCAAACCATACCCCTTGAAATTTCAAACCTATAGAGAAGTCTGGAGCTAGGGAATTCTAGTCTGAATTTGGGATAAGTACATAGTTCACACTTTGGGATGGCTGAAAGTACTAATTACTAAGTAAATGCTGATTTTTTTTGCCTAAAGCTCAGGATGGAACTCCAAGACAGGTCAATCAAGGGTGTGCCTGATTGGATCAAGTACACAGTGAGACCAGAAACTTAAGCCTAAACCTGGTGATAGAATTTGATCAACACTTAAGATGATCAAGGTCAAGGTGAGATCAAAAGCTCACACCTAAGCCTGAGATAACCTATCAGCATCTCAAGGGTCAATTGAATCATCACAGGTAAAGGGTTTCTCAGAGCTCTCAGTCCTCAGACCATCACATAATTCCCCAAAGTCTATCTATACAGATAGGAAAAATGATCAAACAACAACAACAGAAACAAACACCTAATGCTAAAGAATTTATATGGAGACAAAGAACAAGTTACAGACACAGAAGGGGACAGTGAAAGCAAAAGAAACACATGCAAAGACCAAAAGAAAAATATGTATTAGACACAGATTGTAGAAGAACTCAAACATTCCTGAGAAAAAAAAACAGAAATGAATGGAAAATTTGACTCTCAATTATAAACCTTAAGAGAAGCATAAAAAAGTAAACAGGGTAGAGAAATCAAAAGACATTCATGAAGGTTAAATAGTATATATACTATTATGGGAACATGATTCATTTAACTCTTAAGAACTTTATCATTATTAAGCCAGTTAAATGTATACATAGACAGGGGTCAAGAATGAAAATTGAATGTAATGGGATGATATCTAAAAAATATAATTAACGCATTAGAAAGAGGGATGAATTAAAAGGAGGGAGAAGAGAAATATAGAGTGGGGTAATTCATCTCACATTAAAGAGCATAAAAGAGCTTTTAGGGTAAAGGGGAAGATGGGAGACGTGGGAAGGGGAACAAGTGAACCTTATTCTCATTGGAATTGGCTCCATAAGGGAAAAACATACATAATCAGTTGGATATACAAAACTATCTTGTCCCACAGTAAAGTAGGAGGGGATGGGAATAAAAGAAGTGGGAGGAAGCTAATAGGAAAGAGGGCAAATTGGGAAAGACAGTGGCCAGAAATTAAATGGAGGAAAATAGGTTGGAGAGTAATACACAGTAATCAAAATGACACACAAAAAATTATAAGTCTCTCTATAAAGACCTCATTTCTCAAATGCATAGAAAAATGAGTTGAATAAATAGGATACACGTCTTATTACAGATAAAAAGGATATGTCATTCCCTGGTTGATAAATGACCAAAAGAATATAAACAGGTAGTTCTCCAATAAAGTAACTAAAGCTCTCTATATTAATGTAAAAATGCTCTAAATTACTATTATTTAGAGAAATTCAAATTAAAACAACTCTGACACACCACCCTATATCTATCATATTGGCTATTATGACAGAAAAGGATAATGACAGGACCTGGAGGGTATGTGGGGAAATTGAGACATTAATGAACTTTTAGGGAATTTGTTAACTTATCGACCACTCTGGAAAGCAATTTGGAACTATGTCCAAAGGGTTATAAAATAGTAAATACCCTTTTATCCAGCAATGCCATTACTACGTTTGTATCCCAAAGAGATAAAAATCAAAGTGGGGAAAGGACTATATCTACAAAAATGTTTAGAGCAGCACTTTTTGTGGAGGCAAAGAAATGGAAAGTGAGGTAATACCCATTAATTGGAGAAAGACTAAATTATAACATATAAAAGAAAATTGAACACTATAGGCTTATAAGAAATGATGAGTAGGAGCAGCTCAGAAAAACCTGAAAAGACTTACACAAGCTGAGGGAAAGTGAAATAAGCAGAACCAGGAGAACATTGTGCACACTGTCAGGAATACTTTAAGATGAACAGCTGTGAACAACTTAGCTATTGTGTGCATTACAAAGATTCAAACAGTCCCAAGAACTGATGATAATTCTGTTTGATTCCAGAAAAAGAACCAATGATGTCTGAATTCAGACCAAAGCATACATTTTCAATTTCTTTCTTAAACTTTTTGTTTGAGTTTACTTCCCCAAAAGGATTAACATGGAATAATAATGTTTTACATAATTGTACATGTTAAATCAAATTGATTACCATCTCAGTGGGGGTTTAAGTATAAGGAGGGAAAAATTTTGAAACTCAGAATTCTTTTTAAAAATTTGGAAACTGTTTTAACATATAACTTTATATTTTAAAAATGTTCTCTCCTTTCTCCTTTAACCTTTGTGAAATACTCCATAGATGCAGAATTCAGTATGAATTCATGCCCTAACTTAATCTCGGCTAGACTTATTGTACTGGCCTCCTAACCTGTCTTTCTGCCTCCAGTCGATACTGTCTTAATTTCAGCCATCATATTGCCACTTAAGTAATGCTTATAATGCACTACTCTTTTTGTATTAATTTTCTATACAAAATTTCTAAGTACTTTCTCATTATACACCAAATAAACTATAAAATCTTAGTCTTGGTGTCATAATTTGTCTTGGCACCAGCTATCTGTATTTATTTTAAAAATGTAATATCCTAGCCTGGCTATTTCCTCAACTCCTCCCATTCTCATTGTCAGACCAGTTCCCCCAATGTAGCTATTACCATTACCCTCATTCAGCAAGTCATAAACCTGTAGGGTCTTAGGTTTCTGGGACTGCCACTTAAAAGTACTTATTTACTATGCTTTCTAACAATAGTGAGTTAGCCAGACTTTCAGTAGCTTTTAGACAAATGTATTTATAAAGGTCATGTGGTAAGAACAATTGATACATACATCCTTCCAAAAGTTAAGTCTAAAAGTTAAGGAGTGTGGCAATAATGAATCATGTATAAAACACACTTGACAAAAAGATAATTCATATCTACTGATAACTTGAAAATCTTTCTTGAGTCCATAGGTGGCATTTCTCTTTTGTGCCTGGGAATCAGTATCCTTGAAGCCATTTCCTACCTAAGATGGCTATCTTTCCATATCTATGTCCATGTCTTCCTTTGTCCTTATTGTTTCCTTTGTATGCAATGTATGCTACTGGTTTAGTGGCACAGTTGATGGAGTGAGAGGAAATCAAAGTTTTGAATAGTGTAACATTTCTTCTGGGTTCACTCGCTCATCTTATCCTATTGACTGCCAGGCACAAGAATCTACTTTGTCAAGGAGTTTCTGAGATTCAGTTTCACTATCACTTGACTGCTGTTCATCTGGATTCATTTCTTCTAAAGTTCCTTCAGGTTTTTTTTTTTAAGTTTATTGACACCATGCATCAGTTCCAAGGCAAAGAGTGGGAAGGGTTAGGGTTCAGTGTCAAATAGCAAGGAAGAGTTTAAGTCAAGGTTTGAACCCAAGACCTCCTACCTCTAGACTTGATCTCTATCCACTGAGCTGCCTAGCTGCCCCTCCATTAGTTTTTTAAAGCTCTACCAGAAGCATGGTCAGCTTGTTTGATTTGCCAAACACTTCACACTTTATGAGGGCTCATTGATCAGAAATCATCTTTTTCTTAAAAATAGTTGTAAAACTTCATTATATACTTACTCTGATTATATTATTTGAAATGAAATGGTACATATTCCTCTGATACATGATCTACATGTGACACATTTAAGACATACACATATATATGTATCCTACATGCATATGCATGCGATGTACACAGCACACACGAACATGCATAATATGTTTATATTTTGCATATTCATATACACAGATGAATACATTGTATACATGCTGCTTCCCAAGTAGAATATAACTTTCGTTAGGAAAGAGATTAGTTAACTTTTTAGAAAAATCATCAGCACCGAGGACAGCACCTATAGTATATATCGGATTCAATATGGCACTATTGGATTGGTCCAGATCTGTCTTACCATTCCTGTTCATGTTCCCTATGTTGCTGGCAGCCTAGACTGCTCTCCTCCCCCAATTCTAATACTATCCTTTTGTGTCTTTCTTCATGTTTTCCTCTTATTCCTGGAATAGCCAGTCTCTGTTCTCATTCCCCATCTCCACTTGTTAAAGTCCCACATTTTCTTTAAGTACACCCCTGGGGCAGTTAGATTGCCCAGTGGATGGGGGAGATGGAAGGGAAATGGGAAGAGAGGGAAAGGGAATTAGCATTTACATTCAGCCTATGTTTACCAAGCATTGTACTAAGCATTTTACAAATGTTATTTCATTTTATCCTCACAACAGCCCTTCAAGGTGTTATCCTTGGCCCTATTTTCAGTTGAGGACACCAAGCAAGTAGAGGTTAAAAGATTTGTCCCCCAGAGTCACACAGCTAATAAATGTCTGAGGCTGCTTTAGATCTCAGATTTTCTTGTCTCCAAATTAAACACATTCTCCAGCTGCCTCCTACTTGCACAATCGGACTTCAAGTCAGAATAACACAAATTAAAATATTTTCTCAGATATTTTCTACTTGAGTGGTACCATACAAGTTTCTTGAGCCTTCTCGGCCTCAGTTTTCTCCTTTGTAAAAAAAGATGGTAATACCAGCATATCCCTGGATTTTTATAAGGTTCAAATGAGATAGTACATTTAAAGGGATTGCAAACTTTAATATTTTATATAAATACATGTTAGCTATTATTCCCCTCCATGACTTTTAAAAATGGTCTTTCCTTGAATCTGTCCTCTTCATCTATCACTCCACTTTTTATAGACATATCCTCTCTTCCCTCACTTCTGACCACCACCCAAGATCATTGGGAGCAAGAACACGATAATTCTACACAGAGCATTTTGAATACCACAGACACTTAATACATGATTGTTGAATGAGCTGCCATCATTGAGAATACACCACCATGCTGGTCTCTGAGGAATGGGAAAATGATAATCTCTGTAGAGATCTCTTTTGCTCTCTTGCCAACACATTCATCCTTGTTGATTAGAATGCCAGAGCAGTAAGGAACCCCAATGGAGAGTTTTTCCTTTGCCATGGTGAGCTGAATACCACACTACTAGAAAGAGGTCAGTATGTACTCAAAATACAAAAAAACCCCAATCCTGCACCACTCCTCCTTTGTTATTTAGTAAATCAATGCCAAGAAGCATCCAATAAAACAATTTAAAATGTCCTCACTCATGATCTGATATATGCAGTATCTTCTTGCATGTTTTTTTTTTTGCTTTAACAAAGATTATCTACCCTCTTTTTTTGTTGTTTTATTGCTTTGAGCTTGTTTGGAAGCTCAGAAATTTATATTCCTATTACTCCTATTGCAGAATATAAAAAATAAAAACTCAGAATACAAGATAATGATTAGAAGTTGAGGAGGTTAAAAACATAAAAGGAAAGGAAAACTGTTTCCATTGGGGCCTGCTAAGGCTGCCAACATTCTGCAGAGGAGGAAAGGTTTCCCATGAAGTTCCAGCTTCATCTGAAATGATCCTCAGCAAGCCTGTCTTTCTTTCTGATACAGTAGTGAAGAACATTTCATGTTCGGCCTTAAATCACTTGAAAATTTCCATATACATTTGTTAAAGCTTTTAATGAACAAAATACTTTCCAAGATTGAGTTCCTGAATGGTGACTGTAATTGGTATCATAAAATTAGAAGATGCAATACTGATTTTCTGACACCTGATACAAGACCCCAACACCATCAATTGTAAGGCAATTTACCACTCATCACTGCTTAAATTAGATTACCTTTTATACATAAATATATAAAGAAATGCCTGAAAAACCTATCTAAATGCAAGTAATTAATATCATGTGAGTTAACAAGAAGGCAGACTTGAAGGTCAAAATGTTTTACAAACCATTGTTTTTAAATTAAAAAATCACATTATTAAAAGTATACTATGTCTTGTGGGTATTCTTGCTAGGAAACAAATTTCCCTGCACAGAGAAGGAAGTCAGTACTTAATATCCAGTGCACTCTTGCTATGGAATGCATTTCATTTAAATTGTATTGGTTTAGAACAAACACTTAATTAAGGCCAATAAATTTAGAAGACCTACCATGGCTGTTACTCTTTTTATGAGACGCAGTTATATTTGTCCACCTAGGCCTGTGTAATCATAGATTTTAATGTGAATTTCAAGCACCATTTGATGTTTCAACCAGAAATATATTTTATCATTAATTAAAAGATTTTTTTCTTTTAAAGGAACTGGATTTAAAAGGAATCTGGAGACAATAATTCATATAGAATGGGTCTTCATTAAGTCCTACATAGCATCTTATCTTCTGAGAGGTCTCAGAAAGTCTGAATCTTTAAAATTACATGGTAGAAAATAGTCTAAGAAACCCCTTTGGCCATTTCACAGTAGGGTAGATCATAAGATTACATGTGATTCAGTTTATAATCTTTGGTCTTCACCTCCTTCTGTTCTGCTACTCCTCACTCCCACCTCCAAAAAAAAAAATCTTTCAAAAGAAGGAAAATAAATTATTCTTTAGGGATTTGGCTTTGAAGGAGGAACTACAGCAATATTTCCTCAAAAGTTTCCATGAAAATGATACTAATTAACTGGAAAGTGGAAACTTTTATTTTTTTAACTGGATTCAATAAATTGAGGGAAGGAGGAATTTGAAGAAGTTAGGGAGGTAGTAAAAGGCATGGACAAAAACAGAGGAGTAATAGCTGACTATTGCTGCTATCTATACTTTTTTTCTTAAATGTAGATTTGAAAATAAAACAATAAAAAACCTCTCTTACACCTAGAATCAAAAGATCTGGGGGGTTGTGCAAATTTAGGTTCCTCATAGAAATATGGGTATTTCCCACTGAAATTTCCCCTTTATTAGTGACCCAGTCATAGTAAGAGTTGGTCCAAAATAAATTTCTTTTTAAAGTTTGTGTATTAGTATGTGAAATCAAACTTGTCAAGCTACAGTACCCACTCAAGAACTTCCAGAGAATCAGGCTCATATTTAGCAAAAGGACATTTTATTAAGCACAAATGAAGAAAAGGGGAGGAGGGGATCAGAGAATACATGTAATATTTTAGAGTATTTTGATACAGGATATAAGTACCAATCAAAATATAGTTGGCCTTATTGTTTCCTTTACAATGTTTACTCTTTTCATGAGATTTTATAGTGACCTAAGTTCAAATACTCTGGAAAAAGAATTTTTCTAAAGTGTAAATGTCTTAGTCAAAACTTTATTGCATTTTTGATAATTCCTGAATTTTTAAAACTTTATTACAACTTGATAACAACATTACAACATGGTGGAGACTAAGGAGAGCTGAGTAGTCTAGTAGTTTGAAAAATAAAATTTCTATTAAGATGAAAGTCTAGTTTTATGGGATGACTAGATACTTTGAGAAAGTACATTTGGGACTTCTTCAGAGAGTCAAGATTATCTTTCCTCCTTCTCCACTTCCTCCCCATCTCTCCCCATCCCCATATTTTTAGTATTGGTAGTTGAAATAACACAATGTTTCTTTAAATAGCTTCCTTTTAGGAGGAGGGTTGTTGTTTTTCAGTCATTTCAGTCATGGCTGACTTTTTATTACCTTGTTTAGGATTTTCTTGGCCAAGATATTATAGTGGTCTACCATTTGCTTCTTCACCTTATTTTACAGATGAGGAAACTGAGGCAAACACGGTTACACAGCTAACAAGTATATGAAACCCGATTTGAAATTCCCTCCCTCCTAATCTAGTGGGGAATCATGAAAAGATCACTAGATTTGGAATTCCAGGACCTGGGGTCAAACCATAGCTCTGCCTTTTACTGTATAATAGGCATTAGGCAAGTAATTTAATCTTTATAAGCCTCAGATTCTTGACATCTAAAAATGAGGGGGTTTGACCAGATAAAGCCCCTCGCATTTCTAAATCTTATATAAAAATGGAAAGATCACAATCTCTAATACAGTGCTGCTTATACACTTTGTTTTTTCTTTTGGCAATCTGCTTACCCCATCTCAGAATAATATTTGCAAATATAAAAAGTACATGAGACTGAAAAGAAAACTATACATAAATATAGCTATCAGAATATATATATATTTAAAAACACACACAAATTTGTTGACCTCAGGTTCAGAATCTTTGCTGTACTAAGACTAATTGGAATTTGGTTATGGGAGGAAGAAAATTTAGAGGGATAGACAACAATACTTAGGACTATTTTTTAAAAAAAGAGAGATTGCTGTATTTGCAAGACTTGGTTTGTAAGGCATCTCTCTCATGTTTATGTCCTCTGTCTCCCACTCCTGTTTGCTCTCTCTCTTTCTCTTATGGGAGAGATAGAATTTAGAGGCTCTCAAGAGTAGAAGCTAAGGATAGCTGAGAATGTTTGTGCTTGCTAAATGAGTAGGATTAGGATAAAGAAGTGAGTATCAGTGATAAATATGGATTTTAGAGATGGAGATAACATTTGTAAAAAGAGATGCTCAAAATTCAATTCTATGAGCATTTAAAAGAAAACTCAAAATGAACAGCTGGAGGGTGGGAGGAAGACATGATGGAAGGGGAAAAGGGCCAAAAAAGCTCAATGTGGCAATTTTAGGAGATGTGTATTTCAGTATGATGGAAGCAGCAAAACTGTTAGTGTTGGATAAAGCATAAGCATCTGAGTAGGTATCTATGGAGTTTCCTATTAAATTCCAGAAATCTGTCAACCAGTCTTGTAAAGCAATAAATGATCCTCACGGATTGAGCTAATGGGGTCCTATAGAATGGAGAACAGGTATACTATAAACAATACTAAAAACAACAACAAAAAACCCAACCACTACTAGGCTCAAGTCAGAAGACTTGAGTTTCAAGTCCTGTTTTTTTCCTTTGGAATTCTCACTTAGCTGCCCAATAATAAAACAAGTAACTTTTCCTTCTGGAACCTCAGTTTCCTTGTGAGAATTATAGATACAATATTTTAAATATCTATCCCCTAGGATAAAGCTGTGTGTAATAATGAAGCAAGAGAATCATCACCTATTTAGATAATTAATATTAACAGTTCCATAGTTGGTGACATGTGTCCACCATGTCATCTGTGATGCTATAACTGAATATTTCTTCAAGACAATTTCCTCAAAATCTGAAATATCTTATGGGGAAAAAACTGACCTGGAAAACAAATCTAGGCATGAGAATGTATTGGTCTACCTGAAAACCATGATCAAAAAAGAGATTACACGTCATCTTTCAAGAAATCATCTAGGAAAACTGCCCTGATATTCTAGAACCAAAGGACAAAATAGAAGTGGAAAGAATTCATTGATCACCTCCTGAAAGAGATTCCAAAATGATAACTCCCAGGAATATTATAGCCAAATTCCAAAACTGCATGTCAATGAGAAATATTGCAAACAGCCAAAAATAAAGAATCCAAATATCATGAAGCCACAGCCAAAATAACTCAAGATTTAGTTGCTTTTACATTAAAATATAAAAGGGCCTGGAATATGATATTCTAGATGGCAAAGGAGCTAAGATTTCAACCAAGAATCACTTACCCAGCAAAAATGAGCGTAATCTTTCAGAGGAAAAGATGGGTATTCAAAAAAATAGAGGACTTTCAAACATTCTTGATGAAAAGAACAGAGCTGAATAGAAAATTTAACTCAAGTGCAAGACTCAGGAGAATCATTAAAAGGTAAACAGGAAAGAGAAATCAAAAGACATTCAATAAGGTTAAGCTGTGTACTTCCCTACATGGGGAGATGATTCTTGTAACACCAAAGAATATTGTCATTATTACAGCAGTTAGAAGGAGCATATATACAAAAAGGGCAAAGTTATGAATTAAATATGATGAGTTAGCAAAAAATTAAATTGTCACAAGAAAGGAGAATGCATTGGGAGGAAGAGGAAGGGAAAAATGGGACAAGTTATTGCTCATAAAAGAGGCATGAAAGAGCATTCATAATGGAGGGGAAGATTGGGGAGGAAGTGGGGAAGAGAGTATGTAAACTTTACTTTCATCAGAATTGGCTCAGTGAAGGAAGAACATGCATATTCAGTTGGGTATATAAAACTATTTTACTCTACAGGATAGTAGGAAGGGAAGGGAATAATAGAAGTGCTTTGGGGCTGACAGTAAAGATGGTAAATTGGGGAAGGTGGGGATAAGTAACTAAACAGCAGTAAATAGTTTAAATATAATACACAGTAATCATAATATTACAAAACATTTTTACAAGTCTCTTATAAAAATCTCATTTCTTAAATACATGGAGAAAAGAGTTAAATATGTAAGAATACAAGTCTTCATCCAATTGATAAATGGTCAAAGAATATGAACAGGGAGTTCTTAGACAAAGTTGTTAAAGTTCTCTATAATCAGGTAAAAAATCATCTAAATCACTATTATTTAGGTAAATGTAAATTTAAAACAACTCTGAGATACCGCCCCACACCTGTCAGATTGGCTATTATGACAGAAAAGGAAAACAACAAAATTTGGAGAGGATGTGGGAAAATTGAGACACTAATGAACTTTTGGGGGAGTTGTGAACTGATTCAACTACTCTGGCAAGCAATTCAAACCTGTGCCAAAAGGGGTATAAAATAGCACATAGGTTTGTATCCCAAGGAGATGAAACAAAAGGAGAAGGACTTATATGTATATGTATTTAAAGCAATACTTTTTAGGGGGGCAAGATGTGGAAAGTGAGGAGATGCCAATCAATTGGAGAATAACTAAGTAAGTTATAGTATATGATTGTAATAGCATACTATTGTGATATAAGAAATGACAAGCCGGAAAAGCTTAGAAAAACCTGGAAAGATTTACATGAATTAAAGGAGTATGAAATAAGCAAAACCAGTAGAACATTGTACAATAACAGGAATACTTTACAATGAACAACTGTGAATAATAGCTATTCTCAACAATACAAAGATCCAAAATGATCCCAAGGGACTCACAACAACAACAAAAAAAATCTACTTCCAAAGAAAAAGAATTGGGAACCAAAGCAGACCAAAGCAGACCAAAGCAAACTCTTTTCACTTAATTTTTTTTCTACTTCCACAAAAGGGTTAATATACGAAAGTGTCTTTTTTAAAATTTAGAATATTTTTCCATGGTTACATGATTCATGATTCCATCCCCCTTTTTCCTCCTCTCTCTTGGATCTGACAAGCATTTCCACTGAGTTATACATGTATCATTGTTCAAAACCTATTTCCATGTTATTCATATTTGTAGTAGAGTGTTATTTTAGCATCAAAACCCTAATCTTATCCATATCAAACTATGTGATCAATCATATGTTTTTATTCTGTGTTTCTATTCCTACAGTTCTTTCTCTGGATGTGGATAGCATTCTTTCTCATAAATCCTTCTGGATTGTCCTGGGTCATTGCATTGCTGCTAGTAAAGAAGTCCATTACATTTGATTGTGCCATAATGTATCAGTCTCTGTGTACAATGTTCTCCTGGTTCTGCTCCTTTCTCTTTATATCAGTTCCTGGAGGTCTTTCCAGTTCACGTGGAAACCCTTCATCATTCCTTTTAGAACAATAATATTCCACGTCATCAGATGGACACCCCCCTCATTTTCCAATTTTTTTGCCACCACAAAGAATGCAGCTATAAATATTTTTGAACCTCTTTTTCCTTATTATCTCTTTGAAGTACAAACCCAACAGTGGTATGGCTGGATAGGGGGAAATGTTTTACATGATTGCACATCTAATGTGTATATGAAACTACTTACCATCTCAAGGAAATTGTAGGGTTGGGGGAGTTGGAGGCGGGGGGGACAGAATTTGAGGCTCAATATTCTTTGGAAAATGTTGGAAATTTTTCACATGTAATTGAGCAAAACATAAAAATTAAATAAAAAGACAATTTTTTTACAACTAGTTAGCAATATTTCCCTAGGATTTTTAGAAGTCCTTACCTTCTAAGTAAGCTTCTTACTTTTAGTAAGCATCAGTTTCAAAGCAGAAGAATGAGTAGGGGTAGGGAATGGGGGTCAAGTGCTTTGCCCAGGATCACACAACTAAAAAATATCTGGGACTAGATTTGGATCCAGGACTTCCTGTCTTCAGGCCTGACTTTCTATCCAATAAGCCACCTAATTGACCCCTTTTCACTGGGATTTAATCTGAATTCCAAAAGGAATAACAATAAATTGGGGAATGACTAAACAAACTGTGATATAAGAGCATAATGGAAGATTACTGGGTTTTTTATTATTACAGTGAAAACAGAGAAGCATGGGAAGCATCTTATGAACTGAAGCAAACTGAAACAAGTAGAGACAGGAAAACAATATACACAGTTATTGTCAATGATGAAAATGAGAAGAATGACAATAAAACAATAGATCGAATACTGTAAATATAACAACCAAATTGACTGGAAGAAGAAATATAAGCTATGGGCAGAGGTGGCAATTCATCAAAACAAACTAAAATATCAAGATAGTTTGGCATGATTTGCATGCATCTTAGTCATTGTCCCTCCCATCTGATCTCGAGATAGGGGACTATAATATGACTGCAAATAATAACAAACTATTTCAATGTTTTGGTTAGTTATGATGAATTCCCTGTCCCCCATCTCCATACTTTGTGCCTTGCTATATAGGGGCTGCCTTTCTGGTAATGGAAAGGGGAGAAATGCATTAGGAAATATAAGTACTGTAAAAATAATTTTAAAAAGATATAACCTACAATTATCTTGCTGCGATTTAAGTCAATTTTCTCTTTAATGTCAGAAACCTCACTGTCTTATCTTTGGTGTACTTGTTCTGCTAAAAACCTATCAACTTTAATTATTATTTAATGTTCATCAGTGACTAGTAAGTTAATAGACATTACTTGTATTGGCAAGCCAATTCTAAAAGAAATCATCCATTTATTTGCCTCTTAAAAACATATTTGTTTTAATATTTTTACAGATTATATGTCAATACAATTTATAAACATTTATTTTCTGATATTTTGCAATCCATGTTCTCTCTCTTCTTCCCACCTCCATCCTCCTCAAGAAGAGAGGTAATGTGATTTAGCTTAAAAATATATAATCATATAATACATATTTCCATGTTTGTCATGTAAAACAGGGCTCATATTGATTACACTAGAGAAAAATCTGTGGAGGAATTAAAGTATGGTATGTTTCAATTTTCATTCGGACTCCATCTGTTCCTTCTACAGTGGCAAATATCCTTTTATTTATTCATTTATTTATTCATTTATTTATTTATTTATTTATTTATTTATTTATTTATTTATTTATTTATTCATTCATTCATTCATCTATTCATTTATTTATTTATTTGTTTATTTGTTTGTTTGTTTGTTTGTTTATTTGTTTATTTATTTATTTATTTATTTATTTTGGCATGAGTCTCTTAGAGTTGTCTTGGATCCTCATACATTATTGTTATTACTATTGTTGTCTTCTTTAATGGCTTTTAGTTTACCAAAGGGTCATCCAAATATATCATGACCATCTAATTCTTAACTTTGGAAACAAAATAAAAAAAGCAAGACTATAACATAAGTTTGCTCAGCTTAAAGAAGTCTTAACAATAGTAAAATTGCAAATTAATGGTATTTCTCTGTAATATCAAAATTCAACAGTGAGAGAAATTAAAATTGCATTTAAATTAATTTAGAATAAAAAAGCACATATAAAATATTTGGTAATCTACTTAACAGGATACCCTTAAGAACAGTGTACATACAGCCACAAACTACTATTTGTAGAGATGAAGATAGACATAAATAACTAGAAAAAAAACATTAATTGCTCATGGGTAGGATGAGTCAATATAATAAAAAATCCAATACTACCTAAATTAATTCACTTAATCAATGCCTTACCAATGAAACTAAAAAAAGATTACTTTGTAGAACTAGAAAAAATAAGATTCATGTGGAGGTAAGCAGGGCAAAAATCTCAAGGGAAATCATGAGAAGAAGTGGTAATGAAAGGGAACAGATTAGGTACACAATGCCTGTCTTATTCTGTATCTTGAATCTATTATCTCTGGCAGGAGGTGGGTAGCATAGATCATTATCAACCCCCTAAAATCATGATTTGTCATTGCACTGATCAGGGATGTGAAGTCTTTTAAACTCAGTTGTCTTTACAGTGTAGCTATTATATAAATTGTTCTGGTTTTCTTCTTTGGTTTGTAAAAGTTTTCTTCATTCTGTATCAGCTCCTTTGAGTATTCCTATTTCTTGACCTTATCCTTTTTGTCATTTTTCTTTCTGTATTTTTTAAACCCGTACTTTCTGTCTTAGTAACAACTCTAAGACAGATGGACAAGAGCTAGGCAAACAGGATTAAGTAATTTGCACAGAGACATATGAGACCTGATTTGAACCCAGGTCTTCTTGACTCCAGGCCTGGCCCTATCCTCTGTGCCATGCAATTGGGTCACTTTTTGTCATTTCTATCTGCACAATAATAATACATTAAATTTATATGTCATAATTTGGCTAGCTATTGCCCAACTGATGGGCACTCCCTTAATTTCTAGTTCTGTTCCACAACAAAAGGAGCTGCTATAAATATTTTTATATATAGTTCTTTCCCCTATTTCTTTGATCTCATAGGATTATAATACTCATAATGATTGTAATTACTGGGTCACAAGAGGTATGCACAATTTAGTGACTTTTTGAGGATATGTCTAAAATATTTTTAAGAGTGGCTGCACCAATCCACAGCTCTCCTGATTGTACTTTAATCTGGTTAATTTCTCATAGTCCCATCATTTGTCATTTCCCTTTTCTGTCACCTTTGTCAGTTTGTTGGAGGTGAAACTAAAAGCTTTTAAAATTTGCTTTGCTCTAATTATTAGTGATATAGAACACTTTCCCTCCATATATTTGTTGATAGTTTGGATGTCTTTACAAACTATCTGTTCATATACTTTGGCCATTTGTAAATATCAATCCGTTCCTTATATATCTTGGAAATTCAGCCTTCAGCTGAGAAATTTATTGCAAAGATTTCTGCTCCAACCCCACCCCACTCCAGTTAACTGTATCTCTTCAAATTTTACATTCATTGTTTTTCTTAAACCACCCCCCCAACTCTTTGATTTTACATATTGAGGCAGAATTCAAACTCAGATACTCTGACTTTATAATCAGTACTCTTTCCAAATTGCTAAAGGATTTAGTGCATGTCTGGAAGATATATTGAATTCATATTTAAAACAGCTGCAAATATTGTTTCCCATCCTTGCCATTATATGCCACCTCTATTTTCAGACAAGTTGTTTTGTGTTTGCATGTAGGTTTTAATGTGATATGAGAATAGTGAAATGTTTCTGCTCAGATCAGCTGGGTTCTTCCTCTGAATGCAGATATAGGTGCTTTTGTCTCTCTGACATCCTTAAAATTCTGAACATAGAGTCTGAAATCCAAGTTCTGAAATATACATGCATTCCTTAACATGTAGTGGTTTTCCACACTGTGTAGCAGTGACCTCTACCCCAAGACATGCTATCTTAGTTCTTAAAATTTCCTGTTAAAGATTTGTGTCTGGAATCAACTCATGGAGCTGGGATTTGGTGGAGAGAAATTGCCCTCTACTTGCCCTAGATTGAACTCTACTGAAATGAGAAGGAAAGGAAAGAAGGCTGCTTTGGCATTACTAGGGCTAAATCTGTAATTATAACCATATGAACAACAGAAATAATAGCAGTTAACATTTACATAGCACCTAGTATGTGCTAGGAAGTGCACTAAGTACTTTACAGATATTATTTCATCTCATGCTCAGAGCAACCCCTTGAGGTTTTTGTTGCTCAGTCATTTCAGGCATGGTTAGGGTTTTCTTGGCTGAGACTAGAGCAGTCTGCCATTTCTTACTGTAGCTCCTTTTTCAGATGAGGGAATTGAGGCAAACAACATTAAATGTCTTTCCTAGGGCCACATGGCTAGGAGATGTCTGAGGCTGGATTTGAACTCAGGAAGATGTCTTCCTCACTCCAGACCCAGCACTCCACTTTGTCCACTTGCCTGCCACTTAAAAGGTAGGTGATATTATTAGCTCCATTTTATATTTGAGGAAACTGAGCCAAAAGGGGTTAAAGTGACTTGCCCAGGACCACTCACCTAATAACTATTAGGTTTCCTTGACTCCTAGACCTATCCTCTCTATCAACTAGCTACCCTACAGAAAGAAATAATATTAACTAATTATAGTTTGAATAATAAATGATGCAATTTAGAGCTGGGTGGAGTTTTAGAAATCATCTTACCATTAAGGAAATGGGATATCAGGGAGGTCAATGTCATTCAGGTAGCACAAGAAACAACCCGGTTTTAGATGCTGGTCTTCTGACTAAATCCAATGACCTTTCTCTTGTGAGATAAGCAACCCCCTAAGAAGACAATATCATTGTTTTGCAAGGAAACAAGAAGCTGAGATAAAGAAAAAGAAATAATGGAATCTAGAAAGAGGAAGGAAAAGAAACACCCAGATTTATACCTGAGAGGGCAAGGATGTATGGTTTGAAAAATCAAACTACAAAGAAAATAAATTCCCGTAAGATTGATATATTTTGTTGCTATATTGCAACAAATATATATTTGTTGATATAGCAACAATATATATATATATGTATATATATGCATATATATACATATATATATTTGCACCTTGATTTTAATAGTACTGACAAAGTACTGCTGTCCATTTTAATGCTCTGAAAGGTATTGATTAGTTTTTTGCCTTTCTTTGTAAACAATTAGCACTTAGAACAGTGCCTGGCACATAATATGTGATTAATACATACCAATTGACTGACTAATGAAGCTTCTTGATATCCAGCAGTGGTTGTCAAACTTTTTAGTCTCAGGACTCCTTCACACATTAAAAATTATTAAGGGATGCTGCTCCTTTCTCCCACCAAGGGCTTTTGTTTATGTGCTTTATATCTATTAATATTTATTAAATTAGGATTTAAAATACTTTACTATGAGTACATGATAGTTTTGACCTCTCAGACCCCCAAAAGGAACTTGGAGTATCCTCATGAATCTCCAGACCACACTTTAGGAACAGCTGGTATAGAGAAAAATGAGTTGGATTTATTGTCAGAAAGATCTTAGTTCAATCTTAGTCAAATATGTCAGTACTCAAATATGAATATTAGCTGATTTTAAGTGAGTCACAACCACTCTGAATCTGAGCTTCTTCATCTATAAAATGGAGATTCTAATACTAATGTCTATAATACCCATGTCGTATGTTTCTGGTGATATTCAAATGATCAATTGTTTGTAAAAATACTTAGCAAATCACAAAACCCTCTTAAATGTCAGTTATTGGTATTAAATTAATAAATATTTTATTCAAACTGGCAAAAAATCAGTATGTCAGAATTTAATCATGATGAAGTTCTTTATTTAGAACATTTGAATTACTTCTAGACATTCAGATGTCCCAAGGTACATGGGAAGCTAAAATATCCTCTCAGGCATGACCAGTCACCATCCACATTCATCTATGACATTTGGATTTAATTACTAGTTGGCATTTACTTATTTTTTCCACATTGAAAATGACAACTGGTTGTACAGTTGCCCCAAGGCTGGACTACAGAGGAGCACACAAACCACATTAATTATCATTAGTAAAATGGAATGAAACAGTGATTGATAGCTTAAACTAAAAACAAAGAAAAAAACATAAATAACCTTATCTTAAAAAATAAATATATAATTTATTTTAAATATTGTTTTCTTCTAAAAAATTGAGTTACAAATTCTCTCCTTACAGTCCACCTCTCCTTTCCCCCTTCACTTAGAAGGCAAATGATATCAATTATACATATGAAATCAAGTAAAACATATCTCTATATTCAAGTAAGTCACACTTCAGTTTGCACTCTGAATTCATCAGTTCTATGGATTGTCTAGGGTCATTGTTTTGATCGGAGTAGCCAAGTCTTTCACAATTCATTATCATTACAACATTGCTCTTACTGTGTGCAATGATTCTTTGGTTCTCACTTTGCATCATTTCATCTATCTTGCCATTTCCCCCCTTTTTCTGAACCCCCCCCTCATGATTTCTTATAGCACAAAGTTACTATGTCACAATCATATTCCACAACTTGTTCAGCTATTTCACAAATGATGAGCATCCTCTCAATTTACAAATCTTTGTCACCACAAAAAGAGCTACTATGAATATTTCTGTACAGATAGGTTCTCCTTTTTCTTTTATCTTTTTGGATATCAACACAGCAATGATATATGACTTTTGTGTGTGATTTTAAATCATTCCTTAGAATGTTTTGACCAGTTCACATCTTTAAACAATATATTAGTCTATCTTTTTTTTCTGTTATCCCCTCTAGCATTTATCATTTTTGATAGGTTTGAGGGGTACCTCATATTTGTTTTAGTTTGCATTTCTCTAATCAATAGTGATTTAGAGCATTTTTATTTTACTACAAATATTTTTGGTTTCTTTTGTTGAAAACCACTTATTCATATCTTTTGACCATTTATCAATTAGGGAATGCTTTTAATTGCATAAATTTGAGCTGAGGTGTAATAGATTTTGCTTCAGTCCTTTATATTAACTCTATGAATGTTTGTTTCAAGTGTGTATTTGTAAACAACATGTTGAATTCTGACTTCTAATTCATTCTGCTATTTACTTCCATTTTATGTTTGAGTTCATCCCATTCATATTCACAGTAATAACTAACTATATTCTCCAAAATTCCATTTTCTTCCATTTATGCTTATCTATTTCTTTTTATCCCATTTCTCCTTAAAAGACAGTTTTGCTTCTGTCCATTGCCTACCTTAATCTGCCTGCCAATATATTTTCTTTCCCTTTCTCCCATGTATCTTATCCTCTTCTCTTTATTTCCCTATTTGGAAAGATAGATTTCTCTACCCATTTGAGTGTGAATGTGTACGTGTATATGTGTATATGTATGTTTTCTTCCCTCTTTGAACTCCAATGAGAACATCACATGAAAGTATTTAAGTACTACTGCCTGCCATCCCACCCCAATTTTCCTTTCCACAATAAAAGATGATCCCTCTGAATCTATCAGAAAAATTTCCTTCTAGCTCTCTCATCTTCTACCAGTGTAACTCTCTTTTTGACCCCTCCCTTTTTTGGGGGGGTCATCTTACATAATTGACTCACATTTATGTTTTCTGTCTATGTAATCATAGGGATTACATTTATAATCTTTCCATACATAAATAATTTAACTTTCTGAGTCCCATATGATTACTCTTTCATATATACCTTATATACCCTTGAGTCTTCTGTTGGAATCTAAAATTTTCCATTTAACTCTAATCTTTTCATAAGGAATATTTGAAAGTCTTGTTTCATTAAATATATATTTTCCGCTGGAAGATTTTACACATTTTTTTTTGAGGAGCTAATTCTTAGTTGTAATCCTAGCTCCTTTAACTTCCAGGATCTTATTCTAAGTCCATTCCTTCAATGAGGAAGCCACTAAATCTTATTTGATCTTGACTGTGGTTCCACAATATATGAATTTCTTCTTTCTGGCTTCTTGTAGTATTTTCTCCTTGATCTGAGAACTCTGGAATTTGGCTATAATATTCCTGATAATTTTCACTTTGGAACTTTTTTGAAGAACTAATAGGTAGATTCCTTCAATTTCTATTTTAACTTTCAGATCTAAGATATCAGGGTAGTTTTCCATGATAATTTCTTAAAATATGATGGCTAGGCTCTTTTTAAATTATGGATTATAGGTATGTAAGTCATTTTAAAATTATTAAGCTATTTTCAATATCAGTTTATTTTCTTCTCTTTTCTGATTTTCTTGACTTTGTGCTTCTTGATGTCTCATGGAGTGATTAGCTTCCATTTGCCTAATTCTCATTTTAAAAGATTATTTTCTTCACTGAATTTTTGCAACTCTATCCATTTGGCCAATTTTATTTTTTTAAATGTTCTTATTTTCAATGATTTTGTGCGTCTTTTATCATCTGGCCAATTCTACTTTTTAAGGTGTTATTTTCTTTAATATTTTTCCTACTGCTTTTACTAAGGTTTTGACTCTCTTTTCACAATTTTCTTGCATCAATCTCATTTCCAGTATATTCTCTACCAGTCTTATTTGATTTTTAAAAAATCTTTTTGAACTCTTTCGAGAATTCTTTTTGGCTTTGTGCCCAATTCTCATTTTCCTTTGAGACATTGCTTGTAGATAGTTTAACATTGATGTCTTCTGAGTTTGTGTCTTAATTTTCCCTATCACCATAGTAGATTTTCTAGTCAGGTTCTTTGTTTGTTTTGCTCATTTTTCTAACCTATTTCTTGACTTTTAACTTTATATTAAAAGTGGGCTCTGCTCCCATAGTAGAAGAATTGTTCCAAACTTCATGTTTTGTGTGTGTGTGTGTGTGTGTGTGTGTGTGTGTGTGTGTGTGTGTGTATGTATGTGTGTGTGTGTTGCTGTTTTCATAGCTAAATCTGGGGTTCTGTAAATTTTTTGTGCTTCCAAGGTCATTTCATCCATGTGATCACTATTATCCTGGCCTGTGCTCTGGTCATCACCCAGGAAGTGACCTTTCTCCCTGTATCCTTAAGTATTCTCTCTCCTTTTGACCTTGAAATTATGAGCAGGTCCCTTTTTCTCCTGAAGTCTCAAGTGTTAGTTCTCCTTTCTGCTTTGTATCTATAATTAAGGCCCTTAATCACTTGTGAGTGACCACACTCTTCTCTGCTCTAGAACTGTGACAGAGGTCCCTGAGTTTCTGAAGCTACAAGCACTAGTCCTCTTCTTTACCCTAGAACTGTGACCCAGAACAGCTGATGAGAAATATACCTTTCTTTTTTTCATCTGGTGTCAGGGACAAGTCCCCTATAATTTTAAGGGATTGTTTTCTTTTGCTGACCAGTTGTCTGACTCCCTACCATGGTCTTTAGACTGAACACCCAAAGCTTCTGAGATGGCTATTTAAGTCACTTCCGAGGCCCATGACTGGTATACCAATTCTTGTGCTGTGCTCCAGATCTGTACTAATCTTGATGTCATAGACCTCTCCTACTGACCATCTAAGTAGTCTTAAGCTGGGAAAATATCTTACTCTGAGCTCTTTGGGGTTTTGCTACTCCAAAATTTTATATGAGGAATTATTTTAAAGTTGTTTGGAGGGTAATTTGGGGAGATTTGAGCTGAGTTGCAGCCTGTACTCCACCATCTTGGTTCTGCCCCTACCTTATACTTTCTTAATATTAATTGGTCAAATTTGCTGAGAGGTAAAAATTTCAAAGCATTTTCATCTTTTTCATCTTTTTTTCTAAAAGACTTTTAATGTTTCTCATATTTGCTTCATTTGCTAGATGAGAAAAGAGAACTACATGTAGAGAACCTATCCCTCTGATCATGAAGCTAGTTTTGAAAAAAATAAATAAAATTATAAGAATATCTTTTGGTTTTCTTTCACTTACATTCCAAATATATCCCTTATCCTTCTTTTTCCAGAAAACTAGCCCTTTTAATAAGGATTTAAGAATAAGAAACACTCATTCTGCAAAATTGTCAAACAGAAGGTATCTCACTTTCCCTTGGTTTAGATTTTAAATTCCTCATTACCTTGTGGATATTTGTTGAGTGGCTACTTGATTTATTTTTCAGTATTTGTAATGAATATTAAGCACATATATATATATATATATATGTATGTATACACACACATATATATCATACATAAAAACAAATAAAATAAATAGCCATTTAAGCTTTGTGGGCTTCAGTATTCTGATACAAATGCTCTGCAAGGACCTTTGTATATAATTAATTTTATGTTCATATTCTAGAGTGATAAAGAAGGGCTTCATAGCCCTGAAAGGCCTTGAGGTGGTCCTCGAAGAGATAGATTTGATATATGCACATAGAAATGAGGAGTGCCTTTTAGGCAGAAAAAGCAAAAGTAGGCTGGTATGAATAAGCAAGGAATTTGGACTAGTTAGGAGACTGGCTTAGCTAGCTCTGTTCAGTTGTTTTTTAGTCACATCTGATTCTTCAGGATATCACTTGAAGTTTTCTTGGAAAAGATTCTGCAGTAGTTGGTTATTTCCTTCTTCAACTCATTTTTCATATAAGGAAACTAAAGCAAAGAGGGTTAAATGATTTGTCTAGGGTCACACAGGCAGCAAATGTCTGGGGTCATATTTGAACTTAGGAAGATGACTCTCCCTGTCAGAAGGATCTGTACTCCATCCACCATGTCACCTAGATTCCCCTTGGCCTAAATAAAAGAGAGAGCAAATATTGGTGAATAGTGGGAAATAAAATTGAATAGTGTGAAGATTGGATTTGGCTCTCCCCTGATTGTAACAATGAAGATACTTAACTCTCCCATTATTGTGAAGATTAAATTTCAATCCCCTGTCTATTTTTATATTTTAATTCCCAAAGTATAAACCTAGTGCTTGAAGTAAATCTACCCATTTTAACCACAAAAAGGAATGAACTAACTAAAGAAAGGTGTGAACTAACCCAAAAAATGTATCAACACCCATTTCATACATTGAGTGGGAGGTCTGTAACCCACGTGTGAAAGAGTGGGTAGTCCTGGAGAGGAGTGTCTGCTGTGATTGGTAGACATAAAATTTAGGGGAGGGGACACAAGAGAAAAAGGTCTTGAAATAGTGGGAAACAGAGAAACACAGGTATCAATCAGTCACTTGGAGTTGGATTGGAAGACAGTCACTCAGACTTGGAGTGAGAACAGTCACTTGGAGCTGGAGGGAAAACAAACACTTGAGAGACTGGATGACAAACACTCAGATATGAAGTGAAGACTTGACTGTGGAACTGGACCCCTGGAGGAGCTCATGCAGGAAACATCAGACTACTTTCTTTTTAGAGAGTCACCATGGTGAGTGTAAAGGTTGACTTCTTTTCTTGCCCTTTCTGGAGGTGTGAACCTCAGAGAAAGGCCCATCATCTTGAGACTCTTTTCTTCTGACTGGTACCTTAGAATTTCTAACTGGTTCAGAGGAAGCGCTCTCTCTCTCTCTCTCTCTCTCTCTCTCTCTCTCTCTCTCTCTCTCTCTCTCTCTCTCTCTCTCTCTCTCTCTCTCTCATTTTCTCTCTTCCTCAATATCTTCCCTTTCTTGTAGTGGTAGTCTCTTGGTGACCGAGAATGACAATTGTCTTTGTGCATTATCATCTATTGATGTACCCTCATGTGGCTTTGAAGTCCAAAGACTGAGGCGCAAAATTTGTGGCACATGGGGCATGGAACGCCAGTTGTTATGGGAGGTGCAGTTGTGGCCTGGTGTCGGCGTTCACGCGCAGCGGCAAGATGTTGACGCCATTCATTTTCAAAGGTGGTGGCGGCATGGTTAATGTGGGATCACTAGCTGCTTCTGTCAGAGGCAGCAGGTTCTAGTTGCCTTGGTGTAATGCCAACCCACTTCAAGTTTGACTTTAGCTGATCCTTAAATCTTTTCTTTGGTTGACCTTGTTTCCTGAGTCCAGCTGACAGTTCAACATAGAATACCTGTCTTGGTATTTGCTGTGGGTCCATGCAGATGACGTGTCCAGACCATCATAGTTGGTTTTTGATGACCATTGCTTTGATGCTGGTGGAGTTGGCTCTGTCGAGGACTTCCTGATTGGTGATATGGTCCTGCCATCGGATCCTCATGATTGACCGGAGAGAGTGTTGGTGGAATTGCTCCAGCTGTTTCATGTGCTTCTGGCACAGTGTCAATGTCTCACAACCGTATAGGAGTGAGCTGAGGACCACTGCATTATACACTTTGAGCTTCGTCGCAATGCTTACACCTCTGTGTTGGAGGACTTTGGAGCACAGCCACCCGAGTGCCTGGCTGGCCTTTTGGATCCTGGCATTGATCTCATGGTCTAGGGACCCATCGTTGGCGATGGTGCTGCCCAGGTACTTGAAAGTGTTAACGTTAGAAAGCTGCGTGCCGTCGATTGTAATGCACAGATGGTTAGTTGGCCACCCTGGTGCAGGTTGGAACAGCACCTCTGTTGTGCTGAGGCTGATAGTCAGGCCAAACAGTTTTGTTGCGGTAGAGAACCTGTCCACAATGGTTTGGAGATGATTTTCTTGGTGGGCCATGAGAGCACAGTCATTTGCGAAGAGAGCTTCCAGGATGAGTCTCTCTGTTGTCTTTGTTTTTGCAGTCAGGCGGCGAAGGTCGAATAGTGAGCCATCCAGCTGGTATTTGATGTAGACACCCAGGTCTAGATCCATCACAGCATGTGAAAAATAGGTCGAATAGTACCGGAGCGAGGACACAAAACTTGTTTCATGCCATTGGAGATGTTGAAGCGATCAGAAGTCTCTCCACCAGATAGGACTTCCCCTGTCATGTTGACATGAAAGAGCTGGATCAGTTTGACGAATTTTGCTGATCACCCACAATGCTTCCCTATTCACTGTGTTGAAAGTCTTTGTCAGGGCTATGAAGACAATGTAGAGACTCAGGTTCTGCTCAAGGCATTTTTCCTGCATTTGCCCCACCTTGAAGACCATGTCGATGGTGCTACGATCTGGTCGGAAGCCACTTTCTGCTCTGAAACAGATGACAGGAGTCTATTGAGTATAACACGGGAGAGGATCTTTCCAGCAGAGGAGAGTAGTGAGATGCCTCTGTAGTTGTCACAGGCTGCTCGTGCACCTTTTTTCTTGTATAGGGCTATGATGGAGGCATCTCTGAGTTCTGGGGGCATGGCTTCTTCTTCCCATATGCTGGTCAGCACTATGTGGAATATCGAAAGTGCCTTTCCATTTAAGGCCTTGTACACCTCAGTTGGGATCCCGTCTTTACCAGGTGCCTTGCCTGCACTCATTTGTTTAATGGCTTTTTGGACTTACTCTATTGAAGGAGGGACATCAAGTTGTTCAATGGTGAGGTTTTGGGGGATCTGGTCAAGGGTGCTTTGGTTGACTGAAGAGGGTCGGTTGAGAAGCTGACTGAAGTGTTCTTTCCACCTGTTGCTGATGCCTTTTTTTACCTTTTATGAGAGTGTCACCATCAGAGGATAGCAAGGGAGTGGTGGTGGGTTTTAATGGCCCATAGAAAGTCTTGAGGGCACTGAAAAATTGTTTGTAGTTTTTGTATCAGCAAAGCACTGGATTTCTTCTGCTTTTTTTTTTCCCACCATCGGTCTTGCATCTTCCTGATCTCACACTGCACCGTGGCTTGGAGAGACTTGAATCTGTCCTTTTTAGGAGCAGAGTTTGGGTTATTTTGCCACTCCATAAAGGCTTTGTTCTTTTTGCTCAATAGGTCTTCAATAGCAGTGTTGTTCTCGTCGAACCAGTCCTGGTTGTTGCGTTGTTTAGGGCCTAGGACTGCCTTTGATGTTTCCTTCACTGCATCTCTGAACTGGTTCCATTTCTCGGTTGAGCTGAGCTTCCAGTGAGTGGTCCCTTGGCAGACAGCTTGTCATCCAGGCAGGACTGGAATGTTTGCAAACAAGATGGATCTCTAAGACGACTCATGATGTAAAATGTGCGAACTGTCTGGGTGCGTTTTGGATGGCGAGGCGCAATGAGCATTTGAAGAGTTGCTCTAACCAATCGGTGGTCTGTCCAGCATTCAGCTCCTCTCATGGCTCTGGTGATCTGTATATCCTGGATGTCTCGCTGGCGTACAATGATGTAGTCAATGAGATGCCACTGTTTTGATCGTGGGTGCATCCATGTTGTTTTATATTTGTTCGCCATTCTGAACACAGTGTTTGTGATGGTGAGTTCTAACTCTGAGCATTTGCTGAGTAGTAGTAGGCCGTTGTTGTTCATTTTGCCCATGCCATGTTTGCCGAGCATTCCTTTCCATCTTTCATGGTCCTGGCCAACGCGGGTGTTGAAGTCTCCCAGTAGTATCAGCTTGTCATTTGTGGGCACTGAGTGCAGGATGGCACTCAGGTCAGAGTAGAACTGCTCAATGGTCTCCTCTGTGCTGATCAGTGTTGGGGAATATGCGCTAATGATTGTGGCATACCGGTCTTTGCTGAGAGGCAAATGGATCTTCATGAGCCTCTCTCTGATGCCCACAGGCAAGTCTGGCAGCTGTTTGAGCTAACTGGTCTTGATAGCCAGGCCAACACTGTGGATTCTGTCTTCATTTGAGGCTCTACCTTTCCATAAGAAGGTGTATCCAGTGGTGGGTTCGCTGAGTGATCCCTCTTCTGGTAAGCGTGTTTTGCTTAAGGCTGAGGTGTCGATGTTATCACGCCAGTTCTTTACCGATTAGAGCTGTTCTTCTCCCAGGTCTTTGGATATTCTCTCTATCAAGTAATGTTCTGATGTTCCATGCTCCTAATAGGAGTTTCTTTGTATTAATAAATTACCATAAATTTCATTTACTTGAGTAATTCATTTTGGGATTTAGTAATTAAATCCCTGGCGACCACCAATTAATTATTCAATCCACCAATACATCTAACAATAGGTAAGTTGTTAAAGGAATGTAGCTTGTAAGGGAACACATTAGACATTGGTCAGTAGTCAGGACATTGGCTAATGTGCTTTCTGGCTGTTCTTAAAACCACACTTCTGGGAAGAAAGTTGATATGAAAGGCTTGTCCTCCATATACTCCAGGAATTATTCTTGGAAAAATACCTAAGTCATCAGAATAGTCTGTGCCTCTGCACATCAGGGTACTACTGAAAAAATACTGGTGCTCAAATTAAGTTCATTGAGAGACATTATTCCCTTCCTTAGTGGGAGATGCTATTAATGGATTAGAAAATTCTGAGTCCCGTGGAGGGGTTTACTGTGACAATTTTTGTGCTTGAGATAACAAAACAGCAATGATTCATGCTCATCATACTTGTCACTTTTTACAATTCTAGTTGCCACATGGAATCAAGATCTTAAACTACATTTTACTAGCTATCTTTATAAATCTCCAGTTGCTGCTCAAACCCCTTTGATACATTTTCCTGGACTACAACATTATCACAGTATTTTCATTTGCATCAGCTTTTGCCACCCAAAAACAAAACAAAAATCCTTTTCCTTCCCTGGAGTTATTTTTTAGCCTTCTTTCTTCCTTCATGATTTTCAATTCTTACCATCTTTAAAAAAAAAAAGAAACTGCATTCACCGCCCCCCCCCCCCAATAACAAAATAGAAAACTCATTTTTCAGATGAGGAAAGTGAACAAATAGGGTTAAATAACTTGTCCAGGGTCACAAAACTAATAAATGTCTGAGGTCATATTTGAGTTCAGGAAGATGAGTCTTCCTCTCTTCTTTTAAGACCATCTGTTTGTGTAGCAATAGGATATATGTGGAAAGAGTAATCAATTTTGAGTCAGAGGACCTGAATTCAATCCTTGGCTCTGATACTTTAAGTGACATTGGATAAGTTTGTAAGCTGTCTCTTTTCCCATTTGTAAAATGAGAAGACTAGACTTCCTAACTCTAATCAGCAGATTCAGATAAACATTTCTGATCCTATTAACCTAAAGAATCTGTTATCAGTGAAAAGATCATCTGATTTGGAATTAGAGGAATTGGATTCAAATCTTTATTTTTCTATTTAATATCTATACTTTTCTACTTAATAACTAGGCAAGCCCCCTTTCCTTTATAGGTCTATGTCAATCTGCTAAATTAAAACATTGGTCAAGATGAGTTCTAAATTCATATTTAAATTCCAAATCCCATGATAATTCCTAGACATCAAGGGCCCAATCCTTCCTTGCTGTGGTATATCTTTTATCCTGTTTTCCTCTGTGATATACCATTGCTTTGTAAGGGTGGGGATATAAGAACCACATGTATTAGGCTATCTAGGTAAGTGATCTATCTGAGCTCCAAAGAATTAAGCAGTAGTATTTAGAAAACAACCATGTGACCCAAAGGGATAGGGTTTCTTTCCAGAGGTATGGTTGAGAAATATCACAATATAATGGTAAATTAGCACATTATTACTGTTACTTGTGTGTTTCAATAATAAAGATTAAATTAGCAAAATAATAGTCATTCTTTTTTTGAAAATATAGGCTAGAAAAAATCTAGTGGATAACAGTTTCTGTATTAAAAAGGATGTATGAACCTATTAAATTTATTATTGCAGAATGTATCAGAGAAGACATTTCATTCTCAATCTGTGTCCCTACACTTCAGGAATCACTACTTTTATCTACAAAATACTATTTTGACAAAAATCCTATGAATCAGTCATGTATAGGGGAGATGAGTATGTTTCACTACTGAAGAACATTTATTTTTGCTACTTTAAAAATAGTTTTATTGTTATATTAAAACACAGTGATACAGAACACTGCTTCCAATTTCTAATAATCCCCTCCCTCAAACAGAACCCTTCCTTTTAACAAAGTACTGTGAGAGATTTTTAGCTTCTGCTGCCAGCTAGGGAAATTCTGACCTCAAGGCTCATTAATAATCCATCAGCCTAATCTAGTCAATCAGCAGAACAGAGAAGAAGCCCCCTCAGGACAGAATAGGGCAAATCCACAGATCCAGCAAATAAAATAAGGAGCAAGATTACAGCCAATGATAGTGGCAAAGAAGGGAAAAAATATTAGTAAATAGCAGAAAAAGAAAAAAAGGAATTATGGTCAATAGCTTCTATCCAGGTAATGGACAAAGAGCAAATGGAACAGAGGAGCACCAAAGAATACCAAGCAAAAATGCAGAAACTCCAATGAGTTGGAGTCAGACTTTGGAAGAACTCAAAACACAATTCAAAAACAATTAGGAGATTCTGAAGACAATTGGGAAAAGAACTTAAAAATCACATGAATTAAAATAAGAAAATAGTGTTTTGAAAGCCAGAATTGACAATATTCAAAATGAGGTAAAGAAAGTGAAAGATGACCTACATAGAAAAACAGACCAGAAGGAGAAGGCTGACAAAAAAACTAGGGTTGAAATTCAGTCTTTAAAAATTAAAATCCAACAACTAAAAGCAAATGACTTCACAAGGCAGGAAATGTCTATAAAAAAAATCAAAAGATTGAAAAAAATTGAGGAAAATATGAAACACCTCATTGATAAAACTACAGATCTGGAAAATAGATCCAGGAGAGACAATTTAAGAATTATTGAACTATCAGAAAATCATGATAAAAGAAAAAGCCTGGACATCATTCTACAGGAAATTATCCAAGAAAAATCCCCCAACATTCTTGAACAAGAGGGAAAAGGAGAGATTGAAAGAATTCACAGATCACCTCCTGCATTTAATACCCAACTGACAATACCCAGGAATGTTATAGCCAAATTTAAGAACTACCAGACCAAGAAAAAATTCTACAAACTGCTAAGAAGAAACCATTCAGATATCATGAACCACAGTTAGAATAACACAGGATCTGGTTGTATCCATACTGAAGGATCAGAAAGCATGGAATATAATATTCCAGAAAACAAGAGAAATGTGTCTACAACCACAAATCAACTACCCAGAAAAACTGACTATGTTCTTGAAGTAAAATGTATGGTCATTTAATAAACTAGAAGACTTCCAAGCATTCCTAAAGAAAGAATCATCAGGGTAGCTAAAACAAATTTACTTAGAGGGTAGAGTGATAAACTGTATAGGGTTATACGTCAAAAATATATGTACATTACAACTATTTAATATGAAGATCATTTCTAATATTATTACTTATATATTTATATAAAATTTTCCATTTCTAATAATCATAACTAACTTGTGATCTCTTTTGTCCTTTAATTGGTTATTTTCTCCCCAAAATAGATATCTGAAACGTATCTTCTACTACTCTGTATTTTTCTTTTAAATTAGGTAAACCTTTTGCTAACATTTCCATTTGAAATATAATTTTATATTATATATAATGCTGGACAAAACTTAATTTCTGCCTACCTAATTTCCTGTTTTTACAATAATTCTTATCAAATAGTCAGCCCATTCTTCAGTAGTTTAAGTTGTCGGTTTACTGAACTATAAAATCTCCTTGGTTCTAGATATTGTTTCTCTAGCTTGTTCTACTGAAATATTTTTCTGTATGTTAAACTAGAACCAAATAATTTTGATAATTAATGCTTTATTATGGCCACTTCATTCCTACCTCCTCTCTCTTTGCCTAACATTTCCCCAGAAATTCTTTAATTTTTGTTCCTCCAGTGAATTTTTCTAATATTTTATCTAGCTTCAAATGTTAATTGCTTGGAGGTTTGATTATTAAAACAATAAATGTATGAATTTATTTTATTTACTATTATAATTTTTATTATATTGGCATAGCCCAAACAGGAACAGTGAAACTCTCAGCTATAATATTAAAATCTTCCTTTATTTCTTTAAAGAAAATTTTGTAGTTACACATTTTATATGTAAAGTTGATTGGAACAAGTTAGACTCTTCTTTAATTTACCCATCTAAATGCAAAAAAAAATCACACCAGCATTCATACAAAAAAAAGTGATATGGAGAAATTAATCTATTTCTCAGTTTCTCCATCTATGAAGTGGGGATAATGATAGCTCCTACTCCAAAGTATTGATTTAAAGATAAAATGAAATAATATATGAAACATATGACAAACCATAGACCTCCAAAAATATAATTGCATTATTATTGTGATTGATTTTGTCATTAGTATTACCTATAGAACTATTTAAGTCAGGAATTAAAATTCTGCCTCACACTTTAACAAGCTTTGTGAATCTGCACCAAATACCTAATTATTCTGAGCCTCAATCAAAATCTACAAAATGCAGATAATATTAGTACCTTTCACACAGATCTCTCATGAGGATCAAATCAGTTGATATGTGTGTTGTATGTATGTGCATGTGTATTTAAATCATCTGTCATATGGTAAAGGATTATATAAAGGGGAAATATTATAGCAATAGTAAACCGACAAAAATAGTAGAAAAACAAAGCAAAAAAAAAAATCAGTTTCACAAACATACTTATGTTGATTATGATAACCGTAACCTTCATAGAGCTTATACCACTAGAGCTGTTGTAATAGTTAAAATAAGTTGAAGGCCTTAACTGTAACAGTTAAAAGAGTGGGAGCCATAAACTGTTATAATTAAAATGGTTGATGTTGTAAACTGTAGTGAGTTAAAATGGTGGAAGATATAAATTATGATAGATATAAGAGAGGGTGAGTAAATTTGACTGCAGGAAATATGTCTCCACTACAGTGTCTTGTTTTAAAATCAATATATAAGGTGGTCGCCAGGGAAATATTCCCAATTATTCAATATATCCAAGTCAACTGGGTTTTATAGAGATTTTAATTAATAATACAATAAGTAATTAAAGGAAAGAGAGAAAAAGGAAATAAGTATGAAGGGCCTTAAGCCAACATGGCCTAGACCTGAGTCTTAAGAGAGAGAGATCAGTCAGTCAGTCTTTTATCACTCACCACAAGGTCTGTCTAAGCAAGGATTCTAGTGACAGCAGGCCAGATCCATCTCAGCTGACTTCACCAGAGAGAGTTCCAGCCAGAGTCCTCCTCAAAGAGCCTTCCAGCCAGAGACTGTTCCAAAGGGCCTCTCTCGAGAGCCTCCAGAGGGACAGAGTCCCCTCAGAGGAGTTCCAGCGAGACCTCCTTAGAGATTGTCCTCCAAGAGCTTTCCTTCTCCAGAGCCTCTCTCAAGAGATTCTTCCCAAGCGATCCTCATCAGAGATCCTCCAAAAGGATTTCTCCCACAAGAGATTCTGCTTTTTCTTATATAGGGGTTTTTCTCCTATGTCACCTCCTCTAAGTCCTTACATCTACCAATCACTGTAAACGCTTTCCAAAGGACTGCCCATCTGAATTCCTGGTAAGTCGACTAATCTCCTCAGTACATCTGAACCAGAGAAAATGCTGCTGTGTCAACTAATCCCCTCAGTAAGTCTGAACCAGAGAAAACACAGCTGAGTCAACTAATCTCATTAAGAGAAAACCTGCCCAACCTTTATAGGTACCTAGCATCCCATTGTATCAATTCTAAAAACAGGCATGGCTCAAAGAACTCCTTGCCTGATCATAAGCATGGGTCCAAGTACTTTCATTGTTTAGCAAGGAGTTTTCTCCCCTAAACCAGTCGTAAGTATGGATGGAGTAGAGGTCCTCCCATTTCTGATCCTGGCGAGTTCTCACATCAAAATGGGGAATGTTTCCAGTAGGGAATTTGTTCCAATGGAGGATTCCTCAATGTGGAAATTTTAAACATTCACAAGTTTGAGAAATTTCAAGATTTACACTGTAAGGGAACAAAGTGGTCTTATTTATAGTCTAATATCTTCAACTTATAGTTGAGGAAAGTGTAGTAACTTGCTTAATGTCACACAAGTATTGTGTCAAATATGAAATTTGAACTCAATGGTCTTAGGACCTCTTTATCTCAGCATGTTTCAGAAATATTTAAGCAAAGTTAGTTGGCTTAAATATTACACAATCTTATTTTGATAATAATAGCAGAAATTTACCTATTTCTCGAAGTTCTCAGAGAAACGAATCATCATTCATCTCTGTCCTTTTTGTAATAGTCTTTTTTTAGCAATGAAAAACAAAACTCTTTCCTTTCCATCTTTATGACTTTCTCTGGATCAAGGGTACTCTCTGGAACAATCTGAAGCAAAGAAGGCAATCACATCATGGTTGTTTGTCTATGCCTGTGACAGTTAATCTTTCTCAGCTCTTTCTAATTAATCACTTCTCTCTCATCTCTAGGATGATTTTTTTTTCAACATTTTATTTAATTGATTTAGAATATTTTTCCATGGCTACAAGATTCATGTTCTTTCCCATTCCTCCCCCAATCCTCCTCCCATAGCTGACACACAATTCCTCTGGGTTTTACATGTGTCACTGATCAAGACCAATTTCCATACTAAAGATATTTGCACTAGGGTGATCATTTAGAGATTATATCCCCAATCATTTCCTATTGACCCTTGTGATTCAGTAGTTTTTATATTCCCACAGTTCTTCCTCTCAATGTAGATAGAATTCTTTTTCATAAGTCCCTCAGAATTGGCATGGATCACTGCATTTCTGCTAGCAGAGAAGTCCATTACATTTGTTGGTACCATAGTGTGTCTGTCTCTGTACATCGTTCTCCTGGTTCTGCTCCTTTCACATTGTATCAATTCATGGAGGTTGTTCCAGTTCACATGGAATTCCTCCAGTTCATTATTCCTTTGAGCACAATAGAATTCCATTACCAATAGATACTGTAATTTGTTCATCCATTTGCCAATTGAAGGCATCCCTTCATTTTCCAATTTTTTGCCACCACAAAGAGTGCAGCCATGAATATTTTGGTACAAGTCTATTTCCTTATGATCTCTTTAGGGTAAAAAACCCAGCACTCTTATGGCTGGATGAAAGAGTAGACAGTATTTTAGCACCCATTGGACATAGTTCCAAATTGCCATCCAGAATGACTGGATCAATTAACAACTCTGCCAGCAGTGCATTAATATCCCACTTTTGCCATATCCCCTCCAACATTTAAAATTGTCCTTTGCTGTCATATTAGCCAATCTGCTAGGTGTGAGGGGGTACCTGAGAGTTGTTTTGATATGCATTTCTTTGATTAAAAGAGATTTAACACTTTTTCAAGTGCTTATTAATAGTTTTGAATTCTTTGTCTGAAAGTTGGCTATTCGTGTCCTTGACCATTTATCAATAGGGGAATGGCTTGATTTTTTTTTCAATTGATTTACCTCTTTATAAATTTGAGTAATTAGATCTTTGTCAGTGTTTTCGTTATGAAGACTTTCTCAATTTGTTGCTTGCCTTCTAATTTTGTTGCTTTGGTTTTCTTTGTACAAAACCTTTTTAATTTAATGTAATCAAATTATTTATTTTACATTTTGTAATTTTTTCTAATTCTTGTTTGGTCTTAAAATATTTCCTTTCCCAAAGATCTGACAAGTATACTAGTCTCTGTTCACCTAATTTACTTATAGTTTCCTTCTTTATATTCAAGTCATTCACCCATTCTGAATTTATCTTGGTGTAGGGTATGAGATGTTGATCCAAACCAAATCTCTCCCATACTGTTTTCCAATTTTCCTAGCAGTTTTTGTCAAATAATAGATTTTTGTCCCCAAAGCTGGGATATTTGGGTTTATCATAGATTGTCTTGCTGAGGTCACTTACCCCAAGTTTATTCCACTTATCCTCCCTTTGGTCTCTTAGCCAGTACCATATTGCTTTGATGACCACTGCTTTATAGTATAGTTTGAGATCTGGTAATGCTAAGCCACCTTCCTTTACATTTTTTTCATAATTTCCCTTGATATTCTTGATTTTTCATTCTTCCAAATGAACTTTGTTACAGTTTTTTCTAATTCAGTAAAAAAGTTTCTTGTTAGTTTGATGGGTATGACACTAAATAAGTAAATTAATTTGGGTAGGATTGTCATTTTATTATGTTAGCTTGTCATACCCATAAGCAATTAATGTTTTTCCAATTATTTAGATCTAGTTTTAATTGTGTGGAAAGTGGTTTGTAGTTGTGTTCAAATAGTTCCCGTTTTTGTCTTGGTAGGTAAATTCCTAAGTATTTTATATTGTCTAAGGTGATTTTAAATGGAAGTTCTCTTTCTAACTCTTGCTGCAGAGATGTGTTGGAAATATATAGAAATGCTGCTGATTTATATGGGTATATTTTGTAACCTGCAACATTGGTAAAGTTGATTATTTCCACTCGCTTTTTAGTTGATTCTCTAGGATTCTTTAAGTAGACCATCATATCATCCGCAAAGTGATGGGTGGTTTCATTATTATCTATTTTAATATCTTCAATATTTCTTCTCTAATTGCTACTGCTAGTGTTTCTAGTACAATGTTAAATAATAGAGGTGATAATGGGCATACTTGTTTTGCTCCTGATCTTATTGAGAATGGATCTAGTTCATCCCCATTGCAGATGATGGTGGCTGTTAGTTTAGATAGATACTGTTTATTATTTTTAGGAATGACTCTTCTATTCCTATACTTTCTAGTGTTTTCAATAATAATGATTGTTGCATTTTCTCAAAGGCATTTTCTATATCTATTGAGTTAATCATGTGATTTTTGTTGGTTTGTTTTTTGATATAGTCAATTATGTGGATGCTTTTTGTAATACTGAACCATACTGGCAATCCTGGTGTAATTCCCACCTGGTCATAATGAATACCCCTCATTACCATTTGCTGGAGTCTTTTTGCTAGTATTCTATTTAAGATTTTTGCATCTATGTTCATTAGGGAGATTGGTCTATAGTGTTCTTTCTCTGTTTTGGACCTCCCTGGCTTTAGAATCAGTACCATATTTGTGTCATAAAAGGAATTTTGTAGAACTCCTTCTTTGATTATTATGTCAAATAGTTTCTATAGTATTATTTTTAGGTGTGCTTTGAATGCTTGATAGAATTCACTTGTGAATCCATCAGGCCCTGGGAATTTTTTCTTAAGGAGTTCTTTGATGGCATATTCAATTTCTTTTTCTAATATAGGATTAGTTAAGTATTATATTTCTCCTTTTAATCTAGGCAATTTATATTTTTGTAAATGTTAATCCATATCATTTATATTGCCATATTGATTGCCATATAATTGGGCAAGATAGTTTTTAATGATTACCTTGATTTCCTCTTCATTGGAGGTGAGGTCTCCCTTTTCATCTTTGATACTGTCAATTTGGTTTTCTTTTTTCCTTTTTTATTAGATTGACCCGTACTCTGTTTATTTTATTTTTTTTCAAAATACCAGCTTCAAGTCTTTTTATTAATAAATAGTTATTTTACTTTCAATTTTAATAATTTCTCCTTTAGTTTTTAGGATCTCTAATTTAGTTTTCATCTGGGGATTTTTAATTTGTTCACTTTCAAGTTTTTTAATGTAACTTCCCAATTCATTGTCCTCTTCCCTCCCTAATTTGTTAATATGCGGATTCCAGAATATAAATTTCTCCCTGAGTACTGCTTTGACTGCATCCCATAGATTTTGTCATGGTCTTTGGGTAGACCAATGTTTCTTAAGTTGTCTCTCCTGGACCTGTTTTCTAAATTTTCTGTTTTGTGGATGTTTAATATTTTCATTTCACATCTTTCATATGTGGAGATGTTTCATATTTTCTTCAATTTTTTCATTCTTTTGATTTTGTTTTATAGTTTCCTGCTGCCTTGAAAAGTCATTTGTTTCTAATTGTTGTGTTCTAGTTTTTAAAGACTGAGTTTTTTGTTATGCTTCTCCTGTCTGATTTTCTTTGGAGGTCATCTTTCATTTTCTTTGCCTCATCTTTCATCTCCTTTGTCTCATTTTCAAGCTGATTAATTTTGGCTTTCAAGACACTATTTTCTCATTTTAGTTCAAGTGCCTCTGTTTCCAGATGCCTTATCATGCTTTTTAAAATTCCTTTCCCAGTTGTCTTCAACCTCTCTTTATTGTGTTTTGAATTGTATTTTGAGTTCTTCCAAATTCTGTGTTCAATGTGCTGAAGTTTCTGTGTTTTTGCTTGATGTTCCCTGATCCTACTGTTTCATTTGCTCTTTGTTTATTTTCTGGATAGAAGCTGTTGATAGTAATTTCTTTCTTCTTTTTCTGTTGTTGACTCATATTTTCCTCTTCTTCCCCCCTTGTAGTTGTCTGTAGTCTTGTTCCTCTCATTATGTTCTGGTTCTGTGGGTTTGGACTTTTCTGTCCTCAAGGTACTTATTCTCTGCTCTGCTGATTGGTCAGGTTGAGTCCTGATGTCAGATATTTCCCAGCTGTCAGCAGAAGCTGCAAAGGAGCTAGGCTTCCCACCTTGTTATTAAGGTATTCTGTAGTAGTTGCAGCTTTCACTTTTAGAGTTTGATCAGCAAGGCTCTTAGAGAAGTCTGTGGGGGAGTACTGTTGGAGCTTGAGCTTCCCTGCCCTCCAAAGCCTTGATAGAATTAATTCAGGGCAGAGCTGTTCCTGCAGAGCTAGATGTGCTCTGAGGCCAAAACCTCAGAAAGAGGGGGGCAATATGGGGTGTCATTTTTGTGATTAGGCTGCATTCTCTGAGTTTCTCCTCCAGCTGCCTCCCTGCTGCCTGTGTTCAAAGCCCTGAGCCTGGCACAGCTTTGCCTGCAAGGTACTCCCTCTAGACTAGTGCCCTTGGTTGTCCAGTGACCCCAGTCACTGCTGGAGGCTCAGTACTTTAGGTGGGGGGGTCCTGGGTCCTTCCTTTTTCCTTCACCTTAAACCCAAGTGTTATTGTATTCAGACTTTGGAGGACAGAGCATACCTTTTAAGTTGAGTCCAGCAGGAGGGTTCCTTAGCTCTGTCCTGTTAGATTTGGTTTTCAGTCCCCTAGGAGCATTTGATTTTTAATAGGTGAGGAAGGGTTTTCAGAGGTCTGAATTCTCACTGCCTCTACACTGCAATCTTGACCCTGCCTCCAACTTCCTATCCCATAGATTTTGAAAGGATGTCTCATCATTGTCATTTTCTTCATTGAAATTATTAATTATTTCTATGATTTGTTCTTTAATTAACTGACTTTGGAGAATCATATTATTTAGTTTCCAATTATGAATCTGAAAAGGTTGCATTTATTATTTATGCTCTTTTGCACTTGATTGCCATGTTTTTATGCCCTAGTGCATGGTCAGTCTTTGTGAATGTACCACGTGCTGCTGAAGAGAAGGTGTATTCCTTTTGGTCCCTATTTATTTTTCTCCATATATCTACTAACTGTAATTTTTCTAAGATTTCATCCACTTCTCTTACCTATTTCTTATTTATTTTTTGTTTTGATTTATCTAGATTTGATAGTGTAAGTTCAGGTATCCCACTAATATAGTTTTACTATCTATTTCCTCCTTCAACTCCAGTAGTTTTTCCTTTAGAAATTTGGATGCTATACCATTTGGTGTTGATTGCTCATATTTTCTCATTGTCTATAATGCCTTTTATCAGGATGTATTTACCTACCCTATTCCTTTTAATCAGATTTATTTTTCCTTTGACTTTGTCAGATATCATGATTGCAACTCCTGCCTTCCTTCTCTCAGTTAAGGCCCAATAGATTTTGCTGTAACCTTTAATTCTAACCTTGTGAGTGTCTACCCACCTTGTGTGTGTTTCTTGTATACAACATATGGTAGGATTTTGGTTTCTAATCCACTCTATTTGCTTTCATTTTATGGATGAGTTCATCCCATTCACATCCAGAGTTATGATAACCACTTGTGTATTCCCCAATATTTTGATATCCTCTCGTAGTTCTGTCCTTTCTTTTTTAGCTATATCCTTTTAAATCAGGAGTTTACTTTTCATCAGTCCCCCAAATCCCACCCTTATTTTCCTTTCCTTCCTCCCCTTCCCTTTTAGTTCCCTTCCCTTCTTATTTTTTTTTAGCATCTATTAAGATCTCTTCCCCCCCCTCTCTTTCCCTCCCTTTTTGTTCTCCCTGTCCCACTCCCCCCCTTAGTTTTTCCCTCCTCACTTTTCTTGTAAGGTAATATAGAATTCTATAACCCAGTGTATCTATATTCTCTTCCCTCTCAAAATTGATTCCACTGAAAGTAAGGTGTAAGTATTACCGATTATTATTTTTACCTCTCCTTCTTATTATAGTATTCTTCCCTTCCCCTTCCAATGTGCCTCTTTTTGTGATATAAATTATCCTATTTATCTTATTCCTTCAAGTTTCTCTTGGTGACATCTTCTATTCTACCCCTTGTCCTTTTTTTTTTTTTGCATTTCATCTTAGACCACTTAATACCCCAATCTCTAGCTGAGAATGATTATTATAATTACTGTAATACTGAATATAATTTTTGAGAGTTACAAACAACATTTTCCCACATATTAATATGAACAATTTGATCTTATTGAAGCCCTTAAAGAATGAAATTAAAATTTTTTTCTTTCCCCTCTCTTTTTTTACTTACCTTTTTGTGTTTCTATTGATTTTTGTGTTTGAATATTAAACTTTCCACTTAAGTCTGGTCTTTTCTTTACAAATACTTGGAAATCTTCTATTTTGTTGAATGCCCATACTTCCCTTTGGAAGTATATAGTAAGTTTTGATGGATAGGTGATCCTTGATTGAAGACCCAATTATCTTGCATTTCTGAATATCATATTCCAAGCCTTGAGGTCCTGTAGTGTGGAAGCTTCCAGGTCTTGTGTGATCCTGATCTCAATTGTCTTTTTTTAGCTTTTTGTAAAATTTTCTCTTTAGCTTGGAAGCTCTTGAATTTGGCAACTACATCCCTGGGGGTTGTCTTTTGAGGATTTAGTGTTCGGGGTATTCTATGAACTCATTCAATGTCTCTTTTGCCTTCCTGTTCAAGAATATTGGAACAGTTTTCTTGGACAATTTCTTGTAGTATGATGTGAAGATTTCTGTTTCTTTCTGGGTTTTCAGCTAGACCAATGATTCTAAAGTTGTCTCTTCTCAATCTGTTTTCCAAATCATTCATTTTTCTCAATGAGACATTTCATATTTTCTTTTATTTTATTTTATCAGTCTTTTGACTTTATTAATTCTTGTGGTTTTGTGATATCATTGGCTTCCAATTACCCAATTCTGATCTTTAAAGACTGGTTTTCTGCTATAATCTTTTGATTTTCCTTTTCTGTTTGGTCCATCCTTTTTTTCATGGCTTCCAGCTATTTAATTTTGTTCTCCATTTGGAAGTTCCTATCTTTTAAGCTGTTATTTTCTTTTTGAACTATTTCCTACTTTTCTTGCCAAAACTCTTCCATCCTTTTCATAAGCTCCAATTTTAATTCTTCAAGAGCTTGTGGCCAATTTCGATTTTTGGAAGGTTTGGATGCATTTGCTTGTTTGTCATCAACTGCTGTTTCCTCTGCACTCTGGAGCTTTTCTCCATAAAAGTTATCCAAGATCATTGCATTCTTGTTCTTCTTGGTGTTTTTTTTTAAACCCCTACCTTCCATCTTGGAGTCAATACTGTGTATTGGCTCCAAGGAAGAAGAGTGGTAAGGGCTAGGCAATGGGGGTCAAGTGACTTGCCCAGGGTCACACAGCTGGGAAGTGTCTGAGGCCAGATTTGAGCCTAGGACCTCCCGTCTCTAGGCCTGACTTTCAATCCACTGAGCCACCCAGCTGCCACCATCTTCTTGGTGTTTTGAAATTGTTTTTCCTGGGCATTGCTTGCCATCACTATGCTGGTTTTCTTTCCCTTTCTTGTTGAAGTCTGAGTGAGTGAGTGAGGAGGACAGGCTCTTTGTGTATGGAGCTAAGGAGCAAGTTTTCTGTCTGAGGCTACCTCTTGAGTCTCCCCAGCTTCTACTGTTTGCTGCCCTTCTCTGAGCTATCTCAACATCCAAGGTCTGTGTTCTTCAGCCTGTGGGGTCTTGAGTGTAGCTGCTTTCAGTAGTAGGTGCTTGGTGGTCTTAGTCAGCTGCCAAGGACCTAGAGGTTCTCCTTAATCACTCGCTGATGCTAGCATTCATTGACTCTGACTCTGGCTCCATAGGTGGGATAGGTGAGGGTAGATCAGCTCTCTTTTTTCTGGAAGCTATTTTATCCCCTTATAGTGTGGAAATACCCAAATCCCACATACCTTCAATGCTGTGCCCTAATGTGGAGTCCCTTCATTCATATAAATTTTTTTTGCCTTTTTTTGATAGTCTATATTGGTAAGTGATGAGGAGAGGAAGAGTCCTGTGTCTACACTGCAGCTATTTTAACCTGGAAGTTCTAGGATGATTGTTTTTAAAGGGGCCATATTGCTTTACTCTACCCTATATAGATAGTTCTATGATCTCATCTTGATAGGGAATTCCTAGATGAGGAACATGGGCCTACCTCTGGTTCCCCTTGGTAAGGTAGTTTAGTAGTTTTCTCTGAAATATATGGTCTTAGAGAGTTGCTTTGGGGTTTGGTTGAGGTTATAAGGCTTGCCTAAAAGTAGTATAACCAATAAGTGTTTGAAGCAAGAATCCAGGGGCCCTCTCCTTATCCATTACACCAAATTACCTTTCTCAGTGTAGTAGTATGGACAAGGGTTTAAAATGTTAGAGTTAAGCTAAGCTATAATCTCTTTGTCTCTTTGAAGGCACTGGAAGCCACTCCTGTCATCAAAGTTTTAATGCAAGACCCTTTGTCAAAAGAGTTCTATGTTTCTAGAAGAAAGAAAAAAATGAAACTTTAATATATATTTGCCATCTAACAACATTTATATTTTAACGATACTTTTCTCATGTTTGATCTCATCTTCTAATAGTCTCTGTTAGTCCTGGGGATCCTAAGGACTAGTGGGACCCTCAGAGACCAAGTTGAAATTGCTGTATAGAAATTGCTTCCTACACAAATATTTTTTTTCTGGGTCACAGATATATTATTGTGCAATAAACACTTCCATATTGCTCATTGTTATAATAGCACACTTATACAAAACCACACCCTCAAAAATACCATAAATAAACAGATGTGAAAGATAGTTGCTTTGATCTAAATCCATCTGCCTTCAACAGTTCCTTCTCTGGAGATGAATAGCAGTTCTTGTCATGGGTCCTTCAGAATTGTTCCAGATCAGTGCATTGCTGAGATTAGCCAAGTTTTCATAGATAATCATTATACAATATTGCTGTTACTGTATGTGATGTTCTCCCAGTTCTACTTATATGTTGCTCTGCATTAATTCATGTAGATCTTTTTCTTTTTCTGAAATTATCCTATGTATTTCTTATAGCATAATAGTATTCTATCACCAACATACACCACACTTTGTTCAGGTAGTCCACAATTGGTAGAATTCTCCTGAATTTCTAATTCTTTGCCAACATGAAAATAGCTTCTATAAATATTTTCATATAATTAAGTCTTTTCCCCTTTTCTGTTATGTCTTTGGGATAGTATATAATTGAAAATCTGTTTCCCTAAAAAATAACTACATTTCTCAGGGCCCCACTGACTTTCTTTCATTACGTACTTCCTATAAACAGGGGATATTAGGCAAGGACGTGAAGGGTTCCAGCTTTTTACTTCCAGTCCCAAGCTTGGTGGTGGTAAGGTGGGTATTTGAACTGGCTGATCAACCATAGGCACTTGGTTTTTATTTTGTACCCTCTTTATTCCTTGATTTCTAATAATCATTAATAAATCTCTTAAAATATAATAATTTTATTAATGAGATTTAATTTTAATTTTTACAATATATATTCAGTAGTGTTATTACAAGATCATAGGGTAAACACAATTTTACATCCCTTTGGGCATAGTTCCAAATTGTCCTCCAGAATGGTTGGATAAGTTCACAACTCCTCTAACAATGCAATAGTGTCCAAAATTTACCACATTCCTTCCAATATTTATCACTTTCACTTAGTGTTATATTGGTCAATTTGATAGATATGAGATGGTACTTCATGGCTGTTTAATTTTGCGTTCCTTTAATCAAGAGATTTTAGAACATTTTTCACAGGATTATTGATAACTTCAATTTCATCTGAAAACTGCTTGTTCATAGCCTTAAACAATTTGTCAATTGGGGATGGACATATATTCTTATACACTTGACTTAGTTCTCTATAATTTCAGGAATTAGACCTTTATTTGAAAAATTTGTTATAATTTTTTTTCTAGTTTGTTGTTTCCCTTCTCATATTGTTTTAGATGATTTTTGTTTATACAAGCTTTTTAAAATTTTAATACAATAAAATTATTAATTTTATATCTTGTCATACTTTCTCTCTCATGTTTATTAATAGGAAAACTATTTGATATTCCCATAATTTATTTATAGTATCACTATTTGTATGGGGTGTTCAGGGAGGGGTAGTATTTCTGGTATGGAGGCCTTGTGGTGCCCTTCTAGGGCAGCTCTCCAGCCTATGACCCCCACCTGACACCCAGCTCTCACTTGTGGCTCCCAGTAGCTGTTAGCATGCGGCAGCGGCCACACTCCGGGCAATGGCTTCGACAGCCTGGCTAAACCTTGTGAAAGTAGCTATCAGGTCATAGACCCCTGGTGAACCAGGGCTTTGCTCACCCAGCATGTGAAGTCTGCTTTTGCCGAACAGACAGAAGAAACCAATAAGAAGTTTCAACGGCTGAGATGGCGGCGCAGCAAAGCACTGTGGAGTGCTTAGGGCATGTTGGAGCACAAAAGACAACATGGCCATCCAATGCAGCTGAGGAAGTCTCCAGGTGTAATGACTTTTCGTGCCAATGGACCCAGGCTTCCAACGCCAAGAGAGTGGGACTGTCTCTGTGCATCGACTTTTCCACTTAAATCTTCATGCACAAGTGTCTTTGTGCACACTCATCTATCATAGATGAAAACGCACAAAGACAATCATCATCCTCTGTTACCGAGAGACTACTACTACTATTTGTATCTAAATCATATACCCATTTTGACCTTTTCTTGGTTTAGGGAGTGAGATATTGTTCTATACCTAGTTTCTGGCATACTGTTTTCCAATTGTCCTAGCATTTTTTTTTTTATTAAATAGTGATTTTTAATCCCAAAGGCTGGGGTCTTTGGGCTTATCAAAAACTAGGTTGCTAAGATCATGTATCCACTCATATAGTGTATCTAATCTATTCCATTGATTTGCGATTCTATTACTTTCTTAGCCACTACCAGTCTATTTTGATAATTATTTCTTTATGGTACATTTTGAGATCTGGTAGTGCTAGACCACTGTCTTTCACATCCCCCCCCCCCCCCATTAATTACCTTGATATTTTTGATCTTTTGTTGTTCAGGATGAATTTTTATTATTTTTTCTAGTTCTATAAAATAACTATTTGGTAGTTTGTTATGGCACTAAATAAGTAAATTAATTTTAGTAGTATTGTCATTTTTATTGTATTACCTCAGTGTAGACATGAGCACTTGATATTTTTTCCAGTTGTTTAGATCTGATTTTATTTGTGTGAAAATGTTTTGTAAATGTGTTCATATAATTTTTATATTTGTTTTGGCAAATAGATTCCCAGGTATTTAATATTGTCTAGGGTTATTTTAAATAATATTTGTCTTTTTACCTCTTGTTGCTGAACTTGGTTGCTAGTACATAGAAATGCAGATGATTTCTGTTGGTTTATTTTGTATCTGCAACTTTGCTAAATTTATTAATCTTTTCAAATTGGTTTTTAGTTGATTCTCTAGAATTCTCTGAATATATTATCAGATGATCTGTAAAGAGTACTTTATTTCCTTCAATTTCTTTTTCTCTTCTTATTGTTTAAGTTAGCATTTCTTGTACAATATTAAATAATATCAGTGATAACAGCATCCTTGCTTCAGCCCTGCTCTTATGGAGAAGGCTTCTAATGTATCCCTATTAGATATGGCAATTACTGATGGCTTTAGGTCAATGCTACTTATTTTAAGGAATGGCCAAAGAATTCCTATGATTTATAGTATTTTTATTAGAAATGGACGTCATGTTTTGTCAAAAGGTTTAATGCATCTTTTGAGATAATCATATGATTTCTCTGACTTTGCTTATAGATATGGCCAATTATGCTCATAGCTTTCCTAATATTAAACTATTCTGGAATTCCTGAAATAAACTCCACTTGGTCATATTGAGTGAACATTTTGATATATTACTGTAGTCTGCTTGCTCATATTTTATTTAAAAATATTTGCATTTATATTCATTAATGAGATTAGCTGATGATTTTCTTTTTGTTTTTATCTCTTCCTGTCTTAGTTAATTGTACCATGTTTGTATCATAAAATGAATTTGGCAGGACTTGCTTCTCTGCCTATTTTACCAGATAGTCTATATAGTATTAGGGTGAATTATTCTTTAAATGTTTGATTGAATTTACTTGTGAATCCATCTGGCCCTGGGGATTTTTCTTAGGGAGCTGATTGATCATTTGTTCAATGTCTTTTTCTGAGATGAAATTATTTAAGTATTATATTTCCTTTTTATTAATCTGGACAATTTTAAAATTAATATTTATCCATTCCATCTAGATTGTAAGATTTATTGGCATATAATTGTGCAAAATAGCACCTAATTATTGCTTTAATTTCCTCTATGTTGGTGGTGAGTTCATTCTTTTTATATTTGATCTTGATTATTTGATTTACTTCTTTCTTTTTTCTAAATCAAATTAACCAACACTCTATCTATTTTATGCTGCCATTCCCCAAAACCAACTGATTCTTTTACTTTCAATTAATTTCTCCTTTAATTTTTATTATTTCCAATTTAGTTTTTAATTGAGGATATTTAATTTAATTTTTTTTAGTTCCATGCCCAATTCATTGTTTTTTCCCCTTACTTTATTGATGTAAGTGTTTAGAGATATAAATTTTTCTTTAAGTACTGCTTTGGCTACATCCCATAAATTTTGATATGTTGCATCCTCATTGTCATTCTCATTGATGCAATTATTAATTGTTTCTATAATTTATTCTTTGACCCATCCATTCTTTAGCATTAGATTATTTAGTTTCTAATTATTTTTTTTTCTTTCCATGTACCTTTATTAATTATAATTTTATTGCATTGTGATATGAAAAGATGCATTTCTTATCTCTGTTTTTCTGTATTTGATAATAAGGTTTTTAAACCCTAATACATGTTCAATTCTTATATATATATGCCATATACTCATGAAAGGAAGTTATAGTCCTTTCTATTCCCATTCAATTTTCTCCAAACAATTATAAGATCTAACTTTTATAAAATTTAATTTACTTTCTTTACTTCTTTCTTATTTTTTTAAAATTTTATTTATCTAGATTTGAAAGGGGGGACTTGAGTTACCCCCAAAATAAAGTTTTATTATATCCTCTGGAAGTTAATTTACTTTCTTCTTTAACCATTTGGAGACTTGAGGTAGCTCAGAGGATTGAGAGATAGACCCAAAGATGGAAGATCCTAGGTTCAAATATGGAATTCCTAGCTGTGTGATCCTGGGCAAGTCACTTAATCTCCTTTGCCTAGCCCTTATTACTCTTCTGCCTTATAACTGTGAATCTTATGGCAATTCACAGTCTTGAAACCCATATTTTCACGGTTACAGAACCAATACATAATATTGATTCTAAGATTTAAAAAAAATGGAGGCTTTATCATTTGGTGTATATAATTTAGTATTATTAATTCATTGTCTATAGTACCTTTTAGCAAGATATAATTTTCTTCCTTATCTCTTTAATTAAATTTTTTTGCTTTAGTTTTGTCTGAGATCATTATTGCTATTCCTGTTTTTTTCTTTTAAATGATACCCAATAAATTCTGTTCCATCCCTTTACCTTTACTTTGTGTATGTCCCCCTTCCACAGATAAGTTTCTTGTAAACAACATATCAAAGAATTTAAATTCACTCAGCTACCTGCTTCCATTTTGTGGATGAATTCATTCCATTCACAATCATAGTTATGATTAACAACTGTGTGTTCCCCTCCATCTTATTTTCTACTTTTGATTTTGCTTTCCTTTATGATTCTGATAACCACCTCTACCACCCTACCATATGCTGTCTACAAGAAACACACATGAGGAAGGTAGATACACATAGGGTGAAATTAAGGAGATGGAGCCAAATCTATTGGGCATCAACTGATGAAAAGAAGGCAGGAGTTGCAATCATGATATCTGACAAAGTCAAAGTAAAAATAAATCTAGTTAAAAGAGATAGGTAAGGTGAATACATCCTGATAAAAGGGAGTACAGACAATGAAGAAATATCAGTACTCAACATGTATGCACCAAATGGCATAGCATCCAAATTTCTAAAGGAGAAACTAGTGGAGCTTAAGGATGAAATAGACAGAAAAACTATACTACTGGGAGACCTGAGCCTTCCTCTATCTGAACTAGATAAATCAAACCAAAAAATAAATGAGAAACAGGTAAGAGAATTGAATGAAATTTTAGAAAAATTAGAGGTAGTAGATATGTGGAGAAAAATAAATAGGAACAAAAAGGAATACACCTTATTTTCAGCAGCACATGGTACATTCACAAAAATTGACCATGTATTAGGGCATAAAAACATTGCAAAAAACTGTAAAAGAGCAGAAATAATAAATGCAACCTTCTCACATCACAATTCAATGAAAATTTTAATTAGTAAGGGTACATGGATAGGTAAGTCAAAAATTAGTTGGAAATTAAACAATACAATTCTTCAAAACCTGTTAATTAAACAACACATCATAGAAACAATTACTAACTTTATTGAAGAAAATGACAACGATGAAACATCCTTTCAAAACCTATGGGATGCAGCCAAAGCAGTACTCAGGGGGAAATTTATATCCTTGAGTTCATATATTAACAAATTAAAAAGGGCAGAGGTCAATGAATTGTGCATGCAAATTAAAAAAAAAACTAGAAAGTGAAAAAATTAAAAATCCTCAGATGAAGACAAAATTAGATATCCTAAAACTCAAAGGAGAAATTAATAAAATTGAAAGTCAAAGAACTATTGATTTAATAAATAAGACTAAAAGCTGGTACTTTGATAAAAAATAAAATAGACAAAGTACTGGTCAGTCCATTTTAAGAAAGGAAAGAAGAAAACAAAATTGACAGTATTCAAGATGAAAGGCAATCAATAAAAACTATTATACCTAATTATATGGCAACAAATATGGCAATCTAGGTGATATGAATGAATACTTACAAAAATATAAATTGCATAGACTAGCAGAGGAAGAAATAGATTACCTAAACAACCCCATATCAGAAAAAGAAATTGAACAAGCTATCAAAGAACTTCCTAAGAAAAAATCCCCAGCACCAGATGTATTCACAAATGAATTCTATCAAAAATTCAAATAACCAATCCTAATATTATACAAACTATTTGACAGAATAAGCCAAGAAGGAGTTCTACCAAATTCATTTTACGACACAAATATGGTACTGATCCCAAAGCCAGGAAGGTCAAAAACAGAGAAAGAAAACTATAGACCAATCTCCTTAATGAACATAGATGTAAAAATCTTAAATAGGATACTATCAAAAAGGCTCCAGCAAGTCATCACGAGGGTTATTCACTATGACCAGGTGGGATTTATACCAGGAATGCAAGGATGATACAATATCAGGAAAACCATCCACATAATTGACCATATCAACAAACAAATCAACAAAAATCACATGATTATCTCAAATGATGCAGAAAAAGCCTTTGACAAAATATAACACTCATTCCCTTTGAAAACACTAGAAAGTATAGGTATAGAAGGGTCTTTCCTAAAAATAATAAACTGTATCTATCTAAAACCATCAGCCAACATCATCGGATGTGTATAAACTAGAAGCCTTCTCAATAAGTTCAGGAGTGAAACAAGGATGCCCATTATCACCTCTATTATTTAACATTGTCCTAGAAACACTAGCAGTAGCAATTAGAGAAGAAAAAGAAATTGAAGGTATGAAAATTGGCAATGAAGAGACCAAGCTATCACTCTTTGCAGATGATATGATGCTATACTTATAGAATCAACTAAAAAGCGGGTGGAAATAATCAACAACTTTAGCAAAGTTGCAGGATACAAAATAAACCCACATTAGTCATCAGCATTTCTATATATCTCCAACCCATCTCAGCAGCAAGAATTAGAAAGAGAAATTCCATTTAAAATCACTCTAGACAATACAAAATACTTACGAATAAATCTGCTGAGACAAACACAGGAACTATATGAACACAACTACAAAACACTTTCCACACAAGTAAAACTAGATCTGTGTGATTGGAAAAAAAACATTAGCTGCTCATGTATAGGACGAGCTAACATAATAAAAATGACCACCTACCCAAACTTATCTATCTATTTAGTGCCATACCCATCAAACTTCAAAAAAAACTTTATTTATTGAATCAGAAAAATCCATAACAAAGTTCATTTAGAAGAACAAAAGATCAAGAATGTCCAGGGAAATCATGAAAAAAAAAATGCAAAGGAAGGAGGACTTGCAGTCCCAGATCTCAAACTATACTATAAAGCAGTGGTCATCAAAACAATATGCTACTGGCTAAGAGACAGAAGGGAGGATCAGTGGAATAGACTTGGGGTAAGTGACCTCAGCAAGGCAGTCTATGACAAACCCAAAGACGCCAGCTTTTGGGACAAAAATCCAGTATTTGACAAAAACTGCTGGGAAAACTGGAAGACTGTGTGGGAGAGATTAGGTTTGGATCAACATCTCATACCCTACACCAAGATAAACTCAGAATTGGTGAATGACCTGAATATTAATAGGAAACTATAAACAAATTAGGTGAATAAAGAATAGTATACATGCCAGACCTTTGGGAAGGGAAAGATTTTAAAACCAAGCAAGACTTAGAAAAAGTCACAAAATATAAAATAAAGAATTTTGATAACATCAAATGAAAAAGGTTTTGTACAAACAAAACCAATGTAACCAAAATCAAAAGGGAAATAACAAACTGGGAAACAATCTGCATAACAAAAACCTCTGACAAAGGTCTAATTACTCAAATTTCAAAGAGGTAAATAAATTGTACAAAAAAATCAAGCCATTCTCCAATTGATAAATGGGCAAGGGACATGAATAGGCAGTTTTCAGATAAAGAAATGAAAACCATTAATAAGCACATGAAAAAGTGTTCTAAATCTCTGATAATCAGAGAGATGCAAATCAAAACAATTCTGAGATATCACTTCACACCTAGCAGATTGGCTAACATGACAACAAAGGAATATAATGTATGCTGTAGGGGATGTGCAAAGTCAGGACATTAATTCATTGCTGGTGGAGTTGTGAATTGATCCAACTATTCTGGAGAGCAATTTCAAACTATGCCCAAAATGCGCTAAAAGACTGTCTGCCTTTTGACCCAGACATAGCACTGCTGGGTTTATACCCCAAAGAGACAATAAGGAAAAATACATGTACAAGAATATTCATAGCTGCGCTCTTTGTGGTGGCCAAAAATTGGAAAATGAGGGGATGCCCTTCAATTGGGGAATGGCTGAATAAATTGTGGTATATGTTGGTGATGGAATTCTATTGTGCTCAAAGGAATAATAAAGTGGAGGTATTCCATGGAGACTGGAACAACCTCCAGGAAGTGATGCAGAGGGAAAGGAGTAGAACTAGGTGAACATTGTATGCAGAGACTGATACACTGTGGTATAATCCAATGTAATGGACTTCTTCATTATTGGCAATGCAATGTTCCTGAACAACCTGGAGGGATCTATGAAAAAGAACACTATCCACATTCAGTGGAAAAATTGCAGGTGTAAAAACACCAAAGAAAAACAACTTCTTGATTACATGGGTCGAGGGGGATATGATTGGGGATGTAGACTCTAAATGAATATCCTAGTGTAAACACCACAACATGGAAATGGGTTCTGATCTAGGACACATGTAGAATTACATGGTGTCTATTGGAGGGGTGGAGGGGTGGGGAGAGAGGAATAGAAAATGATTTTTTAACCAAGGAATAATGTTTGAAATTAACCTAATAAAAATAATGTTAATAAAAAATAAAAACATATGTGCATATATTTTATAATTTCATTAATATATTTTGTTTTAATATCATCTTCATTTTCCAAATTCTTCTTTGCCCCGAAGAACCATCTCTTATATCAAATAATTAAATAAAAAAAAAAACCTGAAAAAGTAGTTCAGCGAAACAAATCAAAACAACATCCAAGTCTGAAATTTTGTAATATAAAGTGCATTACACACCCACTGTCTCCTCATTCCTTTATTTTTAACAGTTTCTCCTATGGTTTCATATGGGGTAGCTAGGTGGTGCAATCACTAGACCTTGATTCAGGAAGACCTGGATCCAAATCCTGCCCCAGAAACTTATAGGCTCTGTGACTCTGGGCAAGTCACTCAACCTCCTTTGCCCCAATTTTCTCATCTATAAAATGAGCTGGAGAAAGAAATGACAAAGCACTCAAAAGTCTTTGTCAAGACAATTCCTAAAGAGATCTTAAAGAATTCAGACATGCCTGAATAACCAAATAGTTTTCTTATAATACTAAAGAATCCATAAAGAATAATAATAGATGACCTCCAGGAATTGGTGCAGAATGACAGGAGCAGAACCAGGAGAATCTTGTAAATAGGGAGAATTACACTGCAGCACAATTGAATGTATTGGACTTCTCTACTATCAGCAATGCAATGATCCAAGATATTTCTGAGGGACTTATGAGAAAGAACACTATCCACATTTAGAGGATGATCTGAGGGAGTAGAAACACAGAAGAAAAACAACTGCTTCAACACATGGGTCGATGGGGATATGATAGGAGATGTAGAATCTAAAGGATTACACTAGTACAAATATCAATAATATGTAAATAGGTCTTGCTCAATGACCCATGTCAAACCCAGTGTAACTGTGCTTTGGTTACAGGAGGGGAGTGGGAGGAAGGGAGAGAAAGAACATGAATCATGTAACCCTGGAAATTTTTTCTTAATCAATTAAATAATTTTTTAATTAGAAAAAAAGAATAATAATAGATGAGCGTCAACATGGTAGCTTCCTACCGCCCTGCTTCTCAATCCTTAAAGATGGACAGAGGTTTCCTTATCCTTTCTCTTCCTCAATCCAAGCTTGGTCATCATAATGACAGTGATCAGGTTAGATTTGTCACTCTTCTTCCTCCTACTTAAGCTGTTGCATTGATTAATGAATTTTATTTAAAGGAGTTAATAATTTCCTAAAGAAGTGAGGGACTCGGCTAAACTCCAAAGTTCCTTTTTCTTCTAAATATTTTTATACTAGGAAAAGATGGTTGACATCAAAGAAATCATTGAAAGGGGAAAAAAGGGCAGCTTTGTCACAGAAATATAAACTATAGCTTTAGGGGCTAGTAGGAAAGGAAGGAGAAAGGAGGTTGTTGCCAGGTAGTGAGACTCAAAGTTCTCTGGACTCCAAGTATATGAGTGTCTCAAATCTTGCCTTAGCCTACTGGCTATCCATCCTCTTCCCCAGTCTGCTGCTCCCCTGGCAGCCCCAGATGCTAAGTCCCACTGCAGCTTGTGCCCCAGGCAATTGTCTTCTTTTACCCAATACCTCCACTTTATTATTCCTTTGAGCACAATAGAATTCCATCACCAACATATACCACAATTTATTCAGCCATTCCCCAATTGAAGGGCATCCCCTCATTTTCCAATTTTTGGCCACCACAAAGAGCGCAGCTATGAATATTCTTGTACATGTATTTTTCCTTATTGTCTCTTTGGGGTATAAACCCAGCAGTGCTATGTCTGGGTCAAAAGGCAGACAGTCTTTTAGCACATTTTGGGCATAGTTTGAAATTGACTATGAATATTCTTAGTGTTTTTGTTACAATTAACAAAAGAGAAAAGACCATAAAACAGAACTCAGGCTTGAGCATAACATTTCCAGTTCCATCAAAGTGCCTCCAACACATAAATAATTTGCAGTTTAGATAATCCACCCACAGTTACTCAGGAATTGACTATATTTAGGATGGATTTGATTTAAATTAAATCGATTTAAATTGCCAGTCAGGGAGATTTGCTTTAATCATTTTTTTCCTCCCCAAAGTACATTCTTATTGTTTGATATAACCTTAACCTTAATACTTAGTCTTTGAAACTCAGAGAGGATAGCATTCTATGTTAAACAGTGATTCTATTTGGATATTTTCTCAGATTAATTTTGCAGACACACACACATACACGCACACAAAACCCGATCTGAATTATGATTTGGCACAGGATCAGGCAGTTTGCATTCATCATCTTCAAAGCTTATTTCTCCTGATAGAGCATCTCTTACAATGTTTCATTTGGGCAAGTAGGTCTGGAAGTTTTGAGTTACATTGTTTACATTGAAGAACAATTCTTTCTTACTCCGGGGGAGAGGAATTTCATTAAAATATTCTCAAATAGAAATGTCTCCCTTTATTGTCTTCCTGCCATTATATTTTTGATTTTTTTTTTCTGTGACATTCATTCAAAGTAAATTACCAGTCAGGAAACTTTCATTTGTAAGCTTACCCACCCTGTGTCTGGGATTCCTGCTTCAGAATGACTCCTGTGTCCACCTCCCTTTCCAGCTATGCCAGAACTGTATTTCCATCAATGATATTTTATGGCTGTGTGACCTTCTCCCTGGGTTTCAGTGTTCTAATGTGCTTAAACTAGTTGGCCTCTGAGAACCCTTCCAGTTCTAGGTCTCCAAGCCTATCATTCTTTGAGCTCTATACTCTTCCTTGACTAGTACTATTCTACCACTCCTCTATGTATTTACTTTCTTGAAATTAAATATTTTTTTAACTCTCTGTACAAATATGCAGAAAGATAGTAATAAAAATATTAGCCTTGCACCAAAATGTAAATTTCTTTCTTCATATTTAGTGCATTAATTCTCTTTCAGGACTTTTTTGTTGTTCAGTCATTTCAGTTAGACCTGACTCTTTGTGACTTCAGTCAGGGTTTTCTTGGAAAAGTTACTGGAGTGATTTGTAATTGTCTTGTATGGCTAATTTTACCCATGAGGAAACTGAGGGAAATGGGATGAAATTGCTTACCCAAGGTCATACAACCAGTATGTGCTGAGGCTCGATCTGAATTTAGGAAGATGAGTCTACCTGACTCCTGTCCGCCTTGCATTCTATCCACTGTTCTAGTCAGGAGTTAGGTAACATCTTTTATTATCAGTCCTCTGGAATCTTAGTTGATCACTGCATTGATTAGAGTTCTTAATTTTCCCAAAATTGTTCATTTTAGTATAAAATTGTTCTCCTGGCTCTACTCACTTCATTCTGCATCAGTTCATATGTCTTCCAGAGTTTCTCTGAAACTGTCTCTTTCATCATTTTTACAATATAAGATATCCATTATGTTCTTATTTGTTCAGCCACTCTCCTTTGTGTGAATACACCATTAGTTTGTAGTCCTTTGCTACCAAAAAAAGAGTTGCTATAAATATTCTTGTACATAAAGATTTTTTTCTTTTTATTTAAATTCTTTCAGATATAGGCCTAGTAATGATATTATAATTTCAAAGGGTATGAGGCATAGTTCCAAATATTTTTTTTCAGAATAACTGGGATTAATTCACAGCTCTACCAAAAGCACATCAATGTTTTGATTTTCCCATGGGTCCACAAACATTTGTCATTTTCCTTTTTGTCAACCTGACAATCTAATGGGTATGAGATAGAATCAAGGAGTTGTCATAATTTGGATTTCTCTATCAGTGATTTGAATTATTTATCTTTTCATATATAATTAATTGATGGTTTAGTTTTATTCTCTTGAGAATTGCTACAGTCCTTTCCCTTCACCATTTACCAATTGTGCAATAGCTCTTATTCTTATAATCTTAATTAAATTTTTCAGTATCTTGGCTATTAGGCTTTTATCACATAAACTTTTAAATTCATCAGATATAACATTAAAAAAATATTTTACCCCCATTTGTTTCCCTTTTAACTTGCTTTGGATTTGTTTGTGCAAAACCTTTTAAATTTAAACAATCACAATGGTCCATTTTTCTTTTATGATTTTATCACTTGTTTGGTCATGAACTCTCTCCCATTCATGGATCTAAAAGATAATTTCTTCCTTATGCTTCCAATTTGTTTTTAATATGACCTTTTATATCTGGGTAAATATTTATTAACTTAGTACCCACTATATGAAAGGCGTTTTGCTTATACAAAAGGGATTTAAAGACAAAAATAACACTAACTCTGCCAATTCTTTTAGCAAGTAGAAACAACTGAGTTAACTGAGCATTAGTTAATAAGAATAATTACATAAAATAGGAAGCTACTAAATCATAGGCTTCCTCCCTAGAGAGGTCATACTTCAAGTCAGCCCTCTAAGTTGACTCCATCTGCTTCTTCCCTTGAGGGAAACCTCCAAACCCTATACCCTACACCCTGAAATTTGACAGTGTCCTTGGAGTCCCTGGCGGTCAGCATCCCAAGGTCCCTTTTTCCTCAGCATTGAGAAGTTGACTGGAGGTTCACTGATGTTAAGTGATTTACTAATAGTTATAACATTTAGTAAATATGTGAAGCATTTTTCAAATATAGGTCTTCTGATTCCAAATCTAGTTCTTTCCCCACTCTTTCTCATATGACCAAAATTGTTCATTTCTGTTTCCTGTATTATAGCCAAAAATGTATCCTTACTGGCATAAAAAATGCACGATAAGAAATGCAACTCTGAATTGCTTTGATGTTAAATGGAATCTTCTATATTGTATCTAATAGTTTTCTTAAATTCTTTTTGATATTTTACAGAAGAACCTTAAGGCACCATGATACAAAATGGGTCCCTCAGATCTTTGCTTATAGTCAACAGCATCATTGTCATGGACCACAAGGACGTAATAGGCTTTATTGTGGGAGGAGACCAGGTAGTCACTAATGGTCAACAAAGTGGTTATCACAAGATCATAAATTTAGAACTGGGGGGAACCAATGAGGTCTTCTAATCAACTTTCTAAGGAAATTGCAGCACAAAGTGGTTAAATGACTAGCCCAAGATCACATGGTAGCAGAGCCATTAATTAAAACCAGAGCTTCTGATTCCATATCCTATGCTCTTTCTGCTCCATCATGCTATATTTTTTTCAATGTCAAGTATTCCTGTTCTATGTAGCCGCTAGTAATCCTCATAAACCCGAGTTAAGAAAACAAAAATCCAGAAAATGTTGACATAAAAATGAAGACAAAAGCTGACCAAACTTTGCAGAACTATGATTACTTGTCTAGGCACTGGGGTTAATGATCTTTGAGAAACTCATCACCAGTGACATCATCAACAATCATGGAGACTTCATTCCCAGAGAGCTTCAACTCATTCTGAAATCTAAAATCCTCGAAACTAGTGAAATATTGATTTTCTGTCTTCCTATTAAATTATTTGCTCTTTGAAAGTATTGTTTGTTATAACTATTTTAGTATTCATAATACTTGGCTCCAAAAATGTACATTGTAGATATTTGATGAATGTTTATTGAACTGACTTTTTTGAGAAAAAATAAATGTATAGTTGTTCAGTCATGTACAGTACTTCATGACCCCATTTGGAGTTTTCTTGGCAAATATCCTGGAGTTTCGCCATTTCCTTCTCTAGCTCATTTTATAGATAAAAAATGCTTTCCTCTTTTGCTCAGACTGGAAGTACAGCAGCCACTCACTGGTCTGATTTCTCTCCTCGTCTTTATGGTAGCTAATTGACTCCCTCCATTTCTGACTTGAGATAGTTTCCCCTTCCTTAGGTAATCTGGTGATCTTCACTATACTGTTAGGAGGCAGTATAGAAAATCACTTTTTTAACACCCTTCCTACTCAAAACTACTATGTTCAAATGATCCACCAGCATAAGCCTCTTTTGTTGAATTATTTATAAAGAAATATTTATATATTTATATATTTTTTATATTTTATTTATATTTATATATAAATATACATATATAAAGAAAAGAAACATTTATAAAGAGTTTTGATTTTTATAAAGTGCTTAACATGCATGATCTCATTTTTGAAGGCCTTCTTATGACAGGTTTGTATACTCTTATACAGTTTTACAACAATATGTTGTTTAACTCAGGGTGAGGTAGCAGGGGCTTCTCTTGGCCTTGAAAAATGTGTCCTTTCTTTGTCATTGTAAGATGAAATCCTGTGCCCACATGATTTAAATATACAGCATTTAATGACTACAAATCTCACTTAGGATAAATTGCTGCTGAAAAGGATAAATTACAGAGGTCACCATCTCTTCAAAGGAAAAAAAGAAAGAAACAAATCAAGATTAGAATCCAAAATACAATGTGTTTTATAGTAGATAAGAGAGAAGGATGAAAAGAAAAAAAATGAGAACAATTTTTGCTTATTCATAATCAGAAAGTAATAGGAAAGACAGTCACAGTATATCACTGGGATGAAGATTAAGTAACTTAGCATTCTTTAATAGATGGGCCTATTTTCTAAGAAAAATTAACATAAAGTAATAAACTAAGGAAACATGACAAATCATTAAACCTCTTTAAAAGCATTTGTTGAAAAGTATCAACATAAAATTTTAATTATCCATAATAATCCGCAGTAACTGAAGAGAAAAGTCAAAAAACAATCTGTAAGGGTAAAAACTTTGACAATTAAATAACAAATGAAAACAAATGTTCAATTAGCAAAAGACAGAAAAGCCAAAAGGTATGAAATGAGATTAAAATAGTGCTACATAATCAGATGGAAAATTTTCTTTTTTTCTTTTTCCCTCCTTCCTCCCTCCTCCCTCCCTCCCTCTCTCTACCCTTCCCTCCTTTCCTTTCCTTTCCTTTCCTTTCCTTTCCTTTCCTTTCCTTTCCTTTCCTTTCCTTTCCTTTCCTTTCCTTTCCTTTCCTTTCCTTTCCTTTCCTTTCCTTTCCTTTCCTTTCCTTTCCTTTCCTTTCCTTTCCTTTCCTTTCCTTTCCTTTCCTTTCCTTTCCTTTCCTTTCCTTTCCTTCCTTCCTTCCTTCCTTCCTTCCTTCCTTCCTTCCTTCCTTCCTTCCTTCCTTCCTTCCTTCCTTCCTTCCTTTCTTCCTTTCCCTTAAAGGAGAAGAAGGGTCATCACAGCTAGAAGAATGATAATTAGATAAAATAATACAGGAAGTATGTAGACAAGATGTCAGGAAATACAAATCAATAATGTCATAGTGCTAATTAGACTGTTTGGCAATCTGAATATTTTAAAAAGTGAGAGAATCTAATTAGATCACAATAAATGTAAGTCATTTTAAAAAGTTACATTAACAGTCAGTATTCTCTAATATTGTGGTTTTTCTTAGCATCATGACTAGTTTCAGTTAAGACAACATCATTGAAGTATAATAATTATACTAATCCCACTCACTGCAATCTTGGCAATAGAATGTATCATCTTTTTGTGTAAATTAAAAAGATTTATTTATTAACTACCCCCATGTGTACCTTTCTGTAATTATTGCTATGATTATATCTTCATGGCTTTGATACCTCATCATGGTGTAGAGGTCATTGTGGCTTTAAAAGCTAGAGGAACACAAGTTTTAACATATCAAACTGAAAAATGTATGCATATGAACCAAGAAAAAAGATGGATGTCATCTGAGGATCAACCAAACTATGTTTAGAAAGAAAAAAAAACCTTTCTAGGAATGATTTTGCTTTTAGCCCAAAGTCAGAAAAATTAATTATGACAGTATTAGAAGAATTGTAACCTGCATCATTAGAGGAAGTGGCAATAATGATGAAATAACACATCATGGACGTTTTGAATCTTCCTTTTCCTTATTTTTCTTGTTCTTCCTTTTTTATTCTTATTGTCACACCCACATTTAAATCCTCTCTGTTCCCAGCAATATCAGACAACATCCCTGATGACTTCAATTGCCTGGTAGTTAGAGATAATATTCTTTTGGTCACCCTGAATAAGAGAAAATATAAAATAAAAGTAAGGATACAATTTGCAACACAATATATTTCCTTGAAAGACCATCTAAAGACAGACAGACTAATGCAGTTGTGGAGGAAGGATGGATTTATCCAAACATAATGGAAAATAATTTGTAATTATGTTGAGAAAGTAATTAAAATGCTCAAACTTTTGACAAAGTGACCTGCTGCTAGGTGTACACCTCAGTGAGGTCAGTGATAAAAAAGGAAAGTTCCACCATGTATATCATATTTATGGCAGCATTTTTGTTGTCACAAAGACTTGAAACAAAGCATATGCTTATTATTTGGAGGAATTGCTAAACAAATTGTGACATATCAATGTAATACAATATTTTGCCAGAACAAATGATAAATATGATGAATGCAGAAAAGCATGGGAATATTTATAAGAAGTGATACAAAATAAAGTATGTAGAATTTGGTAGACAATATAAATAAAAACCAAATTAAAGCAAATAGAATGAAAAATAGCAAAACAAATGTTGCCTAAAATTATCATAATTGAGACAAACCCTAAAGAAGACATACATATCTCTTTCATCTATCTATCTATCTATCTATCTATCTATCTATCTATCTATCTATCTATCTATCCATCTGTTCATCTAATCTCTCTCTCTCTCTTTCTCTCTCTCTATCGATGCTTTCTCCCCTTTCAATAGATAGGGAAATGTAGATGTAGAACATTTCATATAATGTAAGACTTCTTTGATATGTTGATTAACTTTCCAAACTCCACATTTTATGCTTTAATATAAGATATAACTTTGTGGGAGGGGTAGAGTGAGGAAAACATTGGATAATGTATGCATTGTAAACAAGTCTTCTTAGGATTCTCTGAATCTGTCCTTTTCATTAATCCTTATGATGCAATAATCTTTCTTAATATGTGGGGTAAACTATTCCTTAATTTATGGGGACATATTTTAATTCACCAAAAATTTGGTATATATACCAAAGGTATCATTGACTTAGGGAAAGGACACATATATACTTAAATATTTATAGCAGAACTTTTGGTGAATTAAAATAGGTCCCCATAAATTAAGGAATAGTTTATATATATATATATATATATATATATATATGTATATATATTCTTAATGATGGTATTGGTGAAATAAAGTTTATTCAAGTATTTACCCTAGATAATTCCTAGTTGATTGCCAGAGGAGTGGGGCCAATTCACAGCTCCACAAAATACACTAGTTTGCCTGTCCTATATCACCTATGACATTTTTCATTTTTTTATTTTAATCTTTACCAGTATGATGGATATGATGTAGAACTGAAATTGTTTTAATTTTTATTTTTCTTATTGTTATTGATTTGTAGCATTTTTTCTATGAGTAATTATAACTTATATATTTTCCCTTTTCAGAAATATCTATTCATATTATTTGGTCACTTATCTGTTATGGAATGGCTCTTTTAGATATATACTTTATCATCTCTTTTTAAATTCTAAATTTTCCTTTTTACCAAATTGAATGTTGATAATTTTTAATATTAATTTTCTGACATTTTGCAGTCCATGTTCTTGCCTTCTCTCCCACTTCTCTCCTCTCCCCAAGAAGGCAGGTAACATGAGACAAGTTGTACATATATTATCATATAATAAATATTTCACTGTTCACCATGTTATGAAATAAGATGCCTATTGCTTATTCTAAAGAAAAAAATTATGGAGGAAATAAAGTGAAGAAAAGTATGTTTTAATCTGCATTCATACTCCATCTATTCCTTTTATGGTTTATATATCCTTTTCCATCATGAGTCCCTTGGTGTTATCCTGGATCCTTGACTTTTTGATAATAGTTCAGTTATTCAGAGTTGATTTTCATACATTATTGTTACTGTGTACAATATTCTCCTGCTTCTGCTCATTTCATTTTTCATCACTTCATATAAGTCTTTTCAGAATTTTTTTTATGATGATTCTGTCTGTCATCTTTATGGCAAAAGAGTATTCTATTACATGAATATGACACAACTTGTTCATCCATTCCCTAACTGATGGATATTCTTTCAGTTTCCAGGTCTTTGCTACCACAAAAAGAACTGCTAGAAATATTTTAGAAGATATAGTTTCTTTTCCTTTTTCCTTGATCATCTTAAGAGAATAAACTCAATAGTAGCATTGCTGGGTAAAAAGGAATATTCAGTTTTACAATTATTTGAATATAATTCAAGATTGCTCTCCAGAATGATTGGATCAGGTCCCAGTTCCACCAACAATGTATTAGTGTCCATATTATTCCAATGACCCCCAATACTTGTCATTTTGCCCAATGTGATAGATGTGAGATAATATCTCAAAGTTATTTTGACTTGCATTCCTCTAATCAATAATGATTTAGAACTTCTTTTTTTAAGTGGTTACATATAGCTTCATTTTCTACATCCAAAAACTGTCTCCTAAACTTTTGGCTATTTATCAATTGGGATATGGCTCATATTCTTACATATTTCACAAAATTGTCTAAATTATTTTAGATAGAAGACTTTAACCAAGAAATTATCTATAAAATCTATCCCCTACACTACTTGCTTTCTTTCTAATCACTGTTTCATTAGTTTATACAGAAAACTTTTACAATTTATATATATATATATATATATATATACAATTATTCATTTTACATTTTACAGTGCTATCTTTTATTTTTTTCACAAATTCTTCTATCCCTAAATCTTTTAGGGAATACATTCCCTGTTCTTATTTATTTATAATATCTCCCTTTATATTTATGCCATGTATCTACTATTTTGATCTTATCTTGGTAAATGGTATGTTATTGATCTTTGTGTAGTATTTACTAGTTTTCCCAACAATTTTTACTTAATTGTGAATTCTTATTCCAAAAATTTGGATCTCTAACTTTGTCAAACAAACAATTACTATAATCTTTTACATGTTCATTGTTTGTCTCTTCTGTTCCACTTATCTACAAATTTGTTTCTTAGCCAGTTATAGATAGTTTTGATAATTGCTGTTTTATAATATAGATTGAAATCTAATACTGCTAGACCCCTTCCTTAACATTTTTCCCCTTTGATACTAGTCTTTTTGTTTTCCAAATGAATTTTGTCATTATTTTTTTTCTAGTTCAGCAAATTATTTTTTGGTAATTTCTTTTACTTTATTCTCCCCTATTGTGAATTTTCCTTTTCATTTCTTTTGGATTTTGACAATTTGCTTTTTCTTCCTTTAAAGAATAAGGCTAACAATTTCTTTTTTCTCATAACTAAGTCTTAGTTTCATTGACTAATTTAATGTTTTAAAAAATTTCTTTATGTTTTTTATATTTTCAGAATTATTTTATACCTTTTTAATTACTGCTTTTATAATCTACCTCTATGCTTAATTGGTTAATCTGTTGTTTTTCTCCCTTTAATTATTATTATATTTATTTTTAATTAGGAAGTTATATAAAATATATGAATAAAATGTATGTGTAATTGTTTAAATTTAATTATACTCATTTAATGTAATATAATATGTAATAATAATGTAATAGAAATACTCATGTAATTAATACAATGGTTTTATTTTATATAATTATAGTTAAATGTATTATATTCTTTTATTACATAATTATTTTAAAAATAGATAATTATATTTTTATTTTCATTATTACTCAGTAATATACATGGTTATGATTTTTAATTGTGTCTTTCCCTACATCATATTTTGCATGTTTCCCCCCTCAATTTTTTCTACTCCTTTTTAAAAAATAATATTTTATTTGATCATTTCCAAGCATTATTCATTAAAGACAAAGATCATTTTCTTTTCCTTCCCCCCACCCCTCCCATAGCCGATGTGTCATTCCACTGGGTATCTCATGTGTTCTTGATTCGAACCCATTGCCATGTTGTTAGTATTTGCATTAGAGTGTTCGTTTAGAGTCTCTCCTCTGTCATGTCCCCTCAACCGCTGTAGTCAGGCAGTTGCTTTTCCTAGGCGTTTCTACTCCCACAGTTTGTCCTCTGCTTATGGATAGTGTTTTTTCTCCTTTGGAAGGTTTTGAAACATTTGCTTGTGTTTCCTCTTCTATCTCCTCTGTATTTTGAAGTTTTGCTCCATAAAATGTGTCCAAAGTCGTCCCCTTCTTCTTGTTTTTCTTCAAGTGTTGAGGCTTTTCTGTGCTGTTTTCCATCTCTATCTGAGTGGGGAGGTCTAGCTTTTCTTATCTCTGTCTGGTGTTCAGAGGCTTTAGCCCCAGGCAAATTATCCGTTCATGGGTGTTACTGTTCTCAGTTCCCTCCCGATGCTTCTTTGTTGCCTTACTCCCAAGCTCTGAGCCTGGCTTTGCACTGTCCCCGAGGTATCTCAGAGCCTTTGTGGGCCAGAGAGGCCTGCACTCTGAGGGGGGAGGGCCAAGGCTTCCCGGAGCTCTGAGGGCTCCTGATAGGATTAACTTCAGTTGGGTTGGATTGAGTGTGTCTTAAAGCAGGGACCTTCCCTGAGACTCAGACGGAAGGATCCAGCCAGGGGGCTATAGGCTCCCATCTGTCTCTCTCTGTTTCCCGGCTGTCTGGGTGCCCCTGTGACTGGCTCAGGTTGTTTTCAGGGTGAGGCCTTCAGAATAACCAGCCCTGGGGTCCTTTTGCTGGCTCTTAGGTTCCCACTGCTGCCTCGGACTCAGTGCTCTGGGTTGGGGGGGATGGGTCCTGGGACCTTCCTTCTGCCTGTCCCTTAGATCCGAGTGATCTAGGGTTCTGGCTTTTGGGGGGGCCATACCTTTTGATCCAGGTCCAGGTCCACGAGGAGGGTTCCCTGGATCTATCCTGTTGTTTGTTTTGAATTTCGGTGTCCTAGGAGCATACAGTTTGAGATCGGTAAGGAAGGGGTTTCTGGAGATCTGAACTTTAGCTCTCTCTAAGCCGCCATCTTGACCGGAACCTTCTCCTTTTTTTTTTTAAAGGTGATAAAACAGAAAAAAAAATGTAATCAATGCAAGTAATGGGTAACAAAAGTGATATGTTTTGCTTTTCTACCTCCCTTTATTCTCTTAATACCAGCTTCAATCAGTGTTTTGTCCATTTTATTTCTCTTTCATTTCTTCTTTTATCCTCTACTCTACATAGTTGAAGATTGCTTTGTGTAATTTTTTCCTAATTCTATTCTTTTTCAAAACTTATTTATTTAGAATATTTTATATGGTTATATGATTCATGATTTTTTTCCTATCTCTCTTCCTTCCCCCCTCCTGGAGCTGACAAGCAATTCCACTGGATTATGCATCATATATCATTGTTCAAAACATATTGCCATGTTATTCATATTTATAAGAATTTATCCTGTAACATCAAAACCCCAATTATATCCCCAACAAACCATCTGATCAATCATATGTTTTTATTCTACATTCATATTAACACATTATTTTCTCTGGATGTGGATAATGTTCTTTCTCATAAGTTCCTCTGGATTGTCCTGGATCATTGCATTGCTGCTAGTAGTAGAAGTCCATTATATTTGGTTGTGCCACAATGTATCAATCTCTGTGTACAATGTTCTCCTGGTTCTGCTCCTTTCACTCTATATCATTTCCTAGAGGTCTTTCCAGATCATATAGAAATCCTCCAGTTCATCATTCCTTTCAGTACAATAGTATTCCATCATCATCAGATACCACAGCTTGTTCAACCGTTCCCTAATTGACATATACTTCCTTATTTTCCAATTTTTTGCCACCACAAAAAGTGCTGCTATGAATAATTTTGTCCAAATCGTTTTTCATTATTATCTCTTTGGGGAACAAAGCCAGCAGTGGTATGGCTGGATCAAAGAGCAAGCATTCATTTAAAGCCTTTGCACACAATTCCAAATTACCCCCCAGAATGATTGTACCAATTCACAAGTCCACCAGCAATGTATTAATATCCCAATTTTGCCACATCCCCTTCAACATTTATCATTTTCCTTTGCTGCCATATTGGCCAATCTACTGGGTGTATGGTGGTACCTCAGCATTGTTGTAATTAGTATTTCTTTAATCAGTAGTGATTTAGAATACTTTTTCATGTGCTTATTGATAGTTTTGATTTCTTCATACAAAAACTGCCTATTCATGTAACTTGACTGCTTGTTGATTGGAGAGTGACTTGATTTTTTGTAAAATTGACTTAGTTCCTGAAACATTTGGAAAATTAAACCTTTGTCAGAGAGATTAGTTATAAATTTTTGTCCCAGTTTTTTGCTTTCCTTCTAATTTTGGTTGCATGGTTTTGTTTGTTCAAAACCTTTTTAATTTAATATAATCAAAACCATTCATTTTACATTTTGTAATGATCTCTGTCTCTTACTTGGTCTTAGATTCCTTCTGTTTCCATGGATATGACAGGTTTACTATTCCATATTTACCTAATTTATCCATAATTCTGCACTTTATATTTAAATCATTATCCATTTTGAATTTATCTTGGCATATGGTATAAGATATTGATGTAAACCTAATTTTTCCCATACTGTTTTCAAAATTTCCCAGAAGTTTTTGTCAATAGTGAATTCTTGTCTCAAAAGATGGGATCTTTGGGTTTATCAAACACTAGCTTACTGAGGTAATTCCCTATTCTATTCCATTGATGCACCTCAGTGTTAGATGTAGAATAGTTTTGTGTGATTCTAACTATCATTCCTTGATACTTAAACATTTTGGGGGTGAGGCTTGGGGTAGGGTGTAAATCTTCTCATAGTATCTTATCTTTCACCTGGGACCTATTGATTATACTATAATATTCTATTATTAATATATTTATTCTAATAATGACTATCAATAAATACTATTATTAACATAATAATAATAATAAAATTTTACATTTCAGTTTGAAATTTTCCATTCTTTTAAAAATTTATATTTAGTCAGAAATTAGGTGGCTCAGTAGACTTAGAGCCAGGCCTAGAGAGAGGAGGTTCTGAGTTTGAATTTTACTTCAGGCACTTCTTAACTATGTGACCCTGGACAAGTCAATTAACCATCATTGCCTAGCTCTTTCAGGTCTTTTGCCTTGGAACCAATACTTAATATTGATTCTAAGATGGAAGGTAAGAGTTTAAAATTTTTTAATGTGCTTTAAAATTTTTATTTTTGCCTTTTGTTTTTAAATATTCACATCTTCACAGTAGACCAATATTCTAAAATTCTCCTTCATAAACAGTAAAAAGAGTTAATCAAAATCAACTAGTATCAGAGTACTTGATAGATTTTCTTTTTGAAAAAAAATTATTTAGTATCCATAACAATATTCTTATTTCACTTCTAACATTTCTGTACTTGGAGAATGGAAGTGTGGGACTAATACTGCTCACTCCAATTAGTCTAATTTCATATGCCTTTTTAGTTTTGATTTCCTTCAGATTATTTTAATTATCCTGTCTCTTCTTCTCTTGGTTCCACTTTTTTCATGCTACCAGACAATGAATATATTCCCAAGGTTTATTTTCTTCTGAATTCCTCCTATTCATCATTTCTATGCTGCAATAATATTACATTATGTTCATATATATGTGGCGATTAGGTGGTATAGTTTCTAAAATCCCAGAGTCAGGAAGCCATATATTCCTGAATTCAAATCTGACTTCAGACACTTACTAGCTGTGTTACTCTGTGCAAGTCACTTAAACCTATTTGTTTCAGTTTCCTGATGTGTAAAATGAAGTGGAAATGTAAATGAAAAACTATTCCAATACTTTTGTCAAGAAAACTCCAAATGGAGTGGAAAAGGACATAACTGAAACAATTGAACAAAATATTAACATACAATAATTTATTCAGCTATTCCCCTTGATGGATTTCCATTTCTTTTTAGTTTTTGCTATTAAAAAGTTTCATTTTAAGTATTTGATTATACTTTTAGTTCTATGAAGACTCTGTCCAATTGTAATTTTGCTAGTTCAATGAGTCTGAATAATTTAGTCATTTTTCTAGTATAATTTTCAATTATTTTCCAGAATACTTGGATCAATTTATAGCTCATTAAGTGCATGTGTGTGGTTGCTTTTCCAATATTTTCTAAGAGTATTTAGCAGCATTTTCATATAGTTGTTCATAATTTATATTTCTTCATTTAAAAACATTCTTATCTTTTGACTATTTATTGAGGAATGGTTCTTATTCTTATTTTTGTCAAATACCTATGTATCTTGGATTTCTATTAAAGTACACTAAGCATGAAACAGGACATGCAAAATTCTTCCTATATATTTCAGTTTGAGGTCCGACCACATTTAATATAGGTGTTCCAACCTTAACCTAGCACTTTGTAGTCGAGGCATTGCCATAAAAGCAGGAGACCTCTTCTTCTCCCTGCTTGGGCTGCATAGTCAAGTTTTAACAAAATAAACTTCTAACCATGAGTTTTGTTGTGCTCAATAAAATCTGGTTAACATTATTAACATGACAAATAGTTACTACAATACACGAAATTATATTTGTATCATATCAAAATTATTAACGATCCTCCCAAATTGCATACATCAAACCATTAATCTTAAATGAAAAATAGCCTCTAATTGTGGAGTAAAAAACTCCCTTTTTCTGCTCTGAATTTTTCTCTTTTTCGCTCCTTTGGGGGCCCATCCAAAGGAAGAAAGAGGAAAAAATCATTGAACAGGTATTTGTTTTTGTCCTCTACTGAGGATTTTTGACAGGTAATTTCAATCTTGCAACTATCCCATTTTATTTTCTTTCTTTTTGTGAGTGTCCAATTTAAAAATACATAGAGACGAGACTTTGACAAAGACAACGATAAACAGAAACACACAACATTGTGACAAGCATGCTTTGTAAAAAAAAATCAGTATTTTAGGATCCATTCTAAAGAAAAATTATAATTTCCCTCTCACCCTTAGCGTATCTCGTATACTCACCACCGAGGGGATTTCCGTAGCATCGAAACTTTGCATGACCAGCACACAGCGTCGGGGGTTCTCCAAAGAGAACCAAAGGGAGGGTTCCAATAAAAGAACCGGGGGGAAGACGGTCCCTAATAGGGAACAGTTTTAGAACTGTCGGGGGACAGCTTAGAGCTGTTTGAGAAGTCGCAAGAAAGAAAGATTGGAACATTATCAAAGAGGGATAATGAATGTTTATAGTAAGCAGAACACTAGATTTAAAGCTCTTCTTGAGAGACACAACCTATCCTCCCCAGAGTGTTAACAGGGGAGTTAACCCATTCCTAGGAGATCTTGAAACTCTTCATGCAGCCTTGAACTAAGATTACATTATAAATGACTCCAAAAACACGAATTTCTTTAGCACCTTTTTCTGTATTTTAGCTCCATGTGCCATTAAGGCCACATGTATAAGGTGTTGAGCTTGCCAATCTTTGTCCTTTAAAAGGATAGTAATTGAATTACCCATTACTGCTAAAAGATAAACTAAAAAGCAAAAGAAAGAGAGAGAGACAAAGTTGGGGAACAGAGGAGGCCCACAAATACCGCACTCTCTCTGTCCAATTCTTCTGCCCATCCGAGCTGCAGTATCGGGGCAGAAGCCATTAACTCGTCATCATCCTCTGACCAGCAAAGGAATCGGGGTTACGACAGCATATGTCCCAGTACCGGATGCCATTTTTGTAAGGCTCAGCTCCAGGGTTGGCCAGCCCTATGTGACCTTACTTGGGGTAACGAAAATGAAGCATAACGAATGGACGCTATGTGAAATGCATAGCGACAAAGTTTATTGGATTCAGACAAAGCATATATAGGTTAAAACCACAGCAAGATATGACGTTACAGCCTAGCAACAGCAGGAACCAATAATTGGGCAACTTCATAGGAATTCATGACGTTACCAGCCAGGCACCAGGAGGAACCGAGAGGATTCCAAAAAAGGGCAGAAAAACAAATTTCTCACAGTTATTATCAAACCTCCCTCTGCTGACTATTCTAACCTTGAACACACAGCTGGGCAGGTTGTACACAGTTCAACCCACGACCTTGACTATGCAGCCCAAGCAGGGAGACGAAGAGGTCTGCCTTTACGGCAATGCCTCGACTACAGCACTTGACTTATCGTTATATAATTGAATATTCCAAACCCATATAACAATACAGGGAGATGTGATAATTTGCTTCTCATTAATAAATGTGAACTTTTGAAATTAAAAAACAGCTCATCCCCAGTTAATTAATGATTAATTACCTCATGAAATGGAGAAACCATTTTCCCCAATAGTAATTATACTTATTTGTTTGTAACTAACTATAAACATTTATTAAAGATTTACAAATGATTTAACAATTAGATTTAATAAGAAGTATAAAAACAAATGTAAATATTATATTATTTTTCCCTAAGGTCAGTGTTACAAGCTCAATCCCCTTAATAATCTCAATATAACAATAGTTAACTCATCCTTACTTGTCTAGAAACTCAATTTTGCATTATTAAGTTCACTTTAGATAGACTGAAAACTCTTATGAATCTTCCCAATATTCATCCTTAAATCAACTACACTCCATTAGTTCTTTTTGGGGGTGGGGTCTTTTTTCATCAATTACAGGAATCAGTCTTTCCAAAATACATTGTACTTGCCAACTTTTTTAGAATTCTATATTAAAGATTTTTATAACATATCTCTTACAACTGTTCTGATGAAAAAGGTTCACATAATTTTCTTCCTGTAATCGTCACAAGTTTCCCTTAGAATTTCATGCTTCACAGATAAAACATACACCTTTTTCCTGACTCTATAGGGAGAAATACTTCATATGAATATATTTTCTCAAAAATTTTAGGTCTTCTACCATAAACTGCTTTTTAAAATACTGTATTTTAGCTCTTAAAACTGTATCTATTATATCAGTGGGATATGTCTTCAAAACAGAGACTACTATAGAATTATGGATGTAGAGTTGAAAGTGATGCTGAAAACTATTTCTTCCCATCCCCTAATTATGCAGATGAAGAAAATAAGAGTAAGATATAATTTCCCCAAGATCACGTATTATATATGAAGTAGGAGAGTCAGGATTCAATTGCAGATTTTGGCTCAAATATAGAACTCTTTTATTCCATAATAATATTTAATGCAAATACTCCCAACCCTGATTCCCCCTCCACGCACTGTGGATCATTTCATTTTAAAAGTATCAGGCCCTCTGACTAGATTGTATAGATGCCATCTGACTAGATTGTATAATGTATTCAAGTCTGAGAGGTCTTAGAATTTCTAAAACTAAGAGACCAAATCAATTTGGTAATTTTATATATCTGTGTAAGTTTCTGAGTTTGAGTAATAATCCTTTCCTCATGATAATAGTATTTTTCATTCCATTTCTATGTATTTATCGATGTGCCCTCTGATATTTTGGAATCATCTCAATCTAAATATAAAGCGCGCAGTTTGGAGAGCATGGAGCTCATAGTTATCAGTCCAAAAAATAGGCTTTAGAGAAAAAAGAACCTACTGTCTTGATTGTAGAAATATGATAAACAGGCAGCTTACTTTCCCCAAGCAGAATAATCTTTCATTTCTTGAGCTATTTATGTTCATTATTTTAGCTCAGTGCACAGTCAGAGTTCCATCTGATCCAGCTGATCATGTAAAGCAGAATTGAGTTAGACAGACTTTGGAACTTCTCAGGAGTAGGGGCTGCAGAGCTAAGTTGTCTAAAGATAAACATACTTTGAATTATCAATTGGTTTCCAATAATCCCTGGGCTCCAGTGATCAAAAAGCTTGCTAATAGTACTTTAATTGAAACTTTTCATCTGAAAATTGTCTGAACTTTCATTAAATGCTGCTTTCTTGCTTCAGTTCAAATTTTCTTAATCTTCATTTTATGTTGAATATTGTTACACTGTCTGCCTCATTATGCTAAAGAAAGATGAAGTAGGCTATTAACATGCTGAACAGCCTATGAGATGTTATGATATAGAATGCCATTCATTTTTATGAGTTGGCTGTCACTGTGTGCCGCAATAAAGTTATAGTTCCTCCCTGACAGTATGAGATGCCTAGTGTTGCTGCAAAATCCTTATTAAAATTTCAATAATTGTAAATCAAAGTAAAGCAAATAGAAGTTTTATGAAATGGTTGCTTCTGAAAGTCAAGTAGTGCAGAATGGGAGTCTCTCCAAGATGGACATTATTCTTTGGCAGCTCTGAGTCATTCTCACACCAGTGTTATTCCTGGATTGAGAAGAAATATAGACCTCAGTGGCATAGGAGCTCTCAGATACATCGACTGACTTGCGAATTCTGATTCAATAATGAGACAAGCACAGAGACAATGTGGCTTCACCAAATCAACTTTCCAAAAAAGCTGCCTGGCATCATTTATCAGAAAAGTAACATTTTTCTTTTGTTTTTTTTTTAATGATCTGAGTGCAATTCAGGGTATTTTATACCACCTCAGGTGTGTTTATTAAATGAATATTATAAATTAATTTGTTACTTTGTAAATTATCAAAAAGATGCTATTGTACATATCTGCAAGTTCATGTAATTTGATTATTTATTTGTTTGTTACTACCCAGAAGTGTGTTTTTATTTATTTATTCATTTAATTAGTTAATTAATTAATTTGTGGTATGAGGAGGTCAGATAACAAAACTGCTGCCATTTGAGGTGGGCAACTTCTCTATAATTTATTGTCATGTAGACATGACAGAAAAGCCATTGACAGGCTATAGTTTGCCTCAGACTACATAACCAACATATCATGGCTGTGACTTGAACTTGTCTTTTTCTTCCTTCAGCTAGCTATTTGTGACTCCATTCTGTCTCTCATTGTTGTTAGTACTTTCTTTTTAGAAATTCCATTTTTCTCATATCATTACTTCTTTACCTGGATTGTTGTTTTGTTCAGTCATGGCCAACTCTTCATTTAGGATTTTTTTTTTGCAAAGATACTGAAATGGTTTTCAATTTCCTTCTCCACATCATTTTACAGATGAAGAATTGAGTCAAAAGTGGGGAAATGAATTGCCTAGCATCACATAGCTAGTAATATCTAAGGCCAGATTTGAATTCATGAAGATAAGTCTTCCTGATTCTAAGCCTGATACTACTACTGTGCTGCTTTAGTGCCCAAAACAATGCTATGTCTAGTCATTATCCTATTATTATTATTCTAGGTTTAGTGCTTGGGATCTTAATACACAAACAGATAAAAAATGGATATTTTTTCATTTAATAAAAACCTTGGAATATATATTCATAATTTGTAGACTTACTAAATCCATCTTTTGGAAAATTTTCAGTAGTAGGATATATAACAAGGATGATTGGTACTTCATGTCTCCACTTTCAGTTTTTTATTTCTTCCATAAGATAAAATGTTTATGTTATGCTATCTTCTATTATATTAATCATATTGTAGTATGGTATATTATATTGTATTGTATTATATTTCAAAAACTTTTGATTCCATATATTTTGGATGTTTTGAACATTTTTTAAAATGTCTAAAATTATCATTGTCTACTTAGTTATTCAAATGATGGATGCTAAAACTAATACTTAAATGTTAATAGCTGTAGATGAAATACCTAAGATTTTAGTTTTAGGATGCCATTGAGTTTCTTGATGTACACCTACACTAGTTTTTCCTTGATGACTTAGTGCTTATTGTGTCTAATTTGGTGAAGATCACTGTATTAGTAAGTTTCATCTGAAATTTTGTTTCTATTTGATCCATTGATTCAAATTCAAGACTTTTGAATATAATTTTCTTGTTGTTATTAAGAGTTTTGCATTATTAGAGTCCAAATGACATTTTGATAGCACAATTTTGATAATAAGTTCATATGAGAAGGAGAAACTTTATGTCTTTTTTTGTTTGCTTGCTTGTTTGCTGTCTTTTTTTTTTAAACCCTTACCTTCTGTCTTGGAGTCAATACTGTGTATTGGCTCCAAGGCAGAAGAGTGGTAAGGGCAAGGCAATGGGGGTCAAGTGAATTGCCCAGGGTCACACAGCTAGGAAGTGGCTGAGGCCAGATTTGAACGTAGGACCTCCCATCTCTAGGCCTGGTACTCAATCCACTGAGATACCCAGCTGCCCCCTGTTTGCTGTCTTATGTGGTTTGTTCTCACTACTAATATTCTGGCACAATGTTTTAAGTTTAGGTTGACATGTACAAATTAAAGTTTCTACCATTCTCACTGCACTTTAGTCTCTTTTACATAGTTGAATGTAGAAATGAGTTCAAGACTTTGCTACAGTCAATAAAGACATTTTAAATATAATGGTGCTTCTTGATCACTTGTTAAATCATTGTTTAATTGATATTAAACTGCTCTTTTAATCCCTGAAACTTTTTGGCATACTCTCTCTGCTTTGTGGTAAAAATATTGTTTTTTATAAGTGTACTTAAAGCCATAAAAGTTATAAATGCTTTGTATAAACTAAATAAACATATGACTTACTTATATTTGAAGGGGTAATTGGTGTTCTCAGCTTTTTGCAATAAATATACAATACCTTCTGACAAGAAAGATAGGAAAAAGTAAAACATGTGTCCAAGAGGTAACTATTAAAATCTTTTGCTAATCATTTATGTGCTCCTGTGAATGGTTTGAGTCAATAAATATAGACTTTATTGGATGTTGTTCTTTCCATTTTTTGAGACAAACTAGAGTTTTAGTCACCATCCTTGTTACAACTATTATCATGTTAATACTGTATAAGGTTTCTGTTTCTCATTTGATTCAAATTACTTTCACTTCTTTTTGGGTTGTGAAGAGAGAATTTTTCCTGCCAGAAATAATGATGATATTGACAATTCTCCCTCTTCTTCTTCCTCATTTTCCTTTTTCTCCCTCTCTTTGTCCTCATCTTTTCTCCTTCCTCATCATTTTCCTATCCCCTTCCCTTTCTACTCCTTCCCCCCTCTTCTTTTCCTCTTTTCTGATTTTTTTACTTCTTAAGTTTGTTGTAAAGTTTTAAAATTTATTTTGCATTTTATTATTGTTTATCTTGTGACTCCTTAACTTATTACTTTTTTATATCAGCTACTGATTCAAGAAATCTATGGTTGTATTCATATAGGATACATATACATATTTTTCTTTTCTGTTGCTTTTAATTGTGTAATAGAGTAGTCACATTTTTCTACAGCTAGATGTTGATGGAAACGTCCAGTGCCTTCTAGTCAATTTTTAATTATAATAATAATCTGTCTTTCTTTTCTTTTTATTCTTAACACTTGGCACAGAGGTTGGGGCATAGTAGATGCTTAATAAATATTTGTCAACGTGACTTGTGGTGTGATTTATTTATTCTTTATAGATCATTGCAAGTTCTGGTTTAAAAATTATTGTTTTGGTATAGTTGATCCATTTTGGATTTTTGCTTTAAAGTTCTAAATATGTTTTTTAAAAAAGGTCAGTCTATGTATGTTCATCTTTTCAAAATCAATATAGACATCTGTATTATTTTTTCATCCATTTTGTTATTAGGCAAAAATTTTCTGGGATTGTGTTATGTGAAGAGTTTCAAAGATCATAGTTTCTCTAATTTTTTCCTCTTTAGATTTTAGTAACTCTTTGATTTCATCTCTAATTTTATTTACTCTATTATAGTATTTCTTAATCTTTTTGTGTGCATATTATAGACCCATTTGCATCTGGTAAAGTCTATGTACTTCTTTTTAGATTAATTTTAAAAATAAATTTAAATAGTTGAAATAAATGTTCAATTTCAGTGAACAGTTTATGAAAATCAACAAGTGACATTTTTCCCATCCAAGTACATGGACTTTTTCTAGGGTCTCTGTGGATGATGGACCTTAAATTAAGAACCTGTGACTGTTATTCCTTACAACTTCACTTATCTGATTGGCTGTATGTTCTTGTTTATCTTGGAGTTAACAGTATCATTGACAAAATGTCAGAAAAAAAGATGGCTCTAGAGTAGAAGCAGAGCTCTTCTTCTCTCCCCTGATTGAGACAGAGTGCCTCAAAATGACAAAACCAAAGTCAAAAGAGTGAAGGAGTTCCACAATAGGGCATGGCACAGAAGGTAGGCATAGTTAGGGGGCAAAATTTCCCTCTCCAAGGGACAAGCTCATCACCCCTCCCCTACTTCACCTACCTTTCCAGAATCTGAGCTAGCACTGGACAAACTTCTAAGTTCTAGGAGGGAGGCTGACTGAGGTCAACACAGACTTATCCCTAAGAGAAACTAGATTTGGAACTCTGAGAGCCTGAGGAAACAAGGAGATAGGATATGGAGCTTGAACAGAGAGGGTGGTTCACAGCAAAATACCACAGAGAACTGAAAAAAGCCCTTGGGCAAAAACCTCTCCAGCACTCTATAGAGTCTTGCCTAACTCTACATCCAGACCTCTTCCAGGCAGTTTTTAAGTTCTCAGAGGCTGGACCTGCTGGTAAGAACAGCAATATTAGGGACCCCAGGAGGCTGAGGAAACATGGAGATAGGGCATGGAATTTGGGCAGAGAGAAGTGACTCAATTAAAAACACCACAGAGACCTGAAAAATAGCCTGTGGGCAAAAACCTCTCAAGTGCCCAATACAGACTTGCCTATACTCCACACCCAGAGGCAATCTTTGAGTTCATGGGGGCTGGACCTGCCACTAACTGCAGCTGAACACTGCTGAAGACTAGGAAAACTATCCTCAGGGCAAAAACCTCTCCAGAACCCAATACGAAGATCACCCACATTCCTCACTTAGACATCTGACCAGGAAGGAATAAGGCAATGGTCATCAACTCCCAGGAACTAAAATCCACAAACACCAAAAAAAAAAGAAGAAGAAGAAGAAGAAGAAGAAGAAGAAAACTTTAATCCTTGATAATTTTTATGTAGAAAAAACCCATACTAAAGAAGAGATAGCAGAAGATGACAAACAACTAAAAACAACCAAAAAAAAAAGGGAAAACAAGGAAATTGGTCACAAGTTCTTGAATATTTTAAATCTGAGATTGTAAGAAAAATGGAAGAGATGTGGCAAGAAAAATGGGAAATAGTTCAAAAAGAAAATACTAATTTAAAAGACAGGATCTCCCACTTGGAAATTGAAGCCCAGAATTCAAAGTAAATAATAAGCAAATTGAAGACCAGAAATGACCTGCTGCAAGCCATGAAAGCAGGATAGATCAAACTGAAAAGGAAAACCAAAAGATCTTAGCTAAAAACAGTCATTAAAAACTAGAATTGGGCAAATAGAAACCAATGATCTCACAAGACAGCAAGAATTAACAAAGCAAAGTCAAAAGTATGACAGATTAGACACAAAATATCTCATTGAAAGGGTGGTTGACCTTGAAAATAGATCTTGGAGAGACAATTTGAGAATCATAGGCCTACCTGTCAACCTGGAAACAAACAGAAACCTTGACATCATACTACAAGAAATTATCCAAGAAAACTGTCCTGAGATTCTGCAATAAGAGGGCAAAATAGACATTGAAAGAGTCTTTAGGTCACCCGCTACACTAAATCCTCAAAAGACAACCCCCAGGAATGTAATTGCAAAATCCAAGAGCTTCCAAGCTAAGGAGATAATATTACAAGAAGCCAGAAAGAGGCAATTCAGATATCAAGGAGTACCAGTCAGGATTATACAGGATCTGGCAGCCTCCACATTAAAGACCTCAAGGCTTGGAATAAGATATTCAGAAAGGCAAGAGAAATGGGTCTACAATCAAGGATCAGCTACCCATTAAAATTGACTCTATACTTCCAGGGGAAAGTATGGACATTCAATAAAATAGAAGACTTCCAAATATTTGTAAAGGAAAGAACTAAACAGAAAATATGACATTGAAATACAAAAACCAAGAGAAACATGAAAAGGTAAATAAGAGAATGGTCTTATTTTTTTTCTTTAAGAGCCTCAATAAGGCCAAATTATTTATATTCCTATATGGAAAAATGTTATTTGTAACTGTCAAAAATATATTCACCATTTTAGAAGTGATAAGAATTATCCATAGATTGAAATTGGGGTCCTAAGTGGGTTAAAATCATATATAAAAAGTGGAAGACAAAATGTCATATGAAACTCTTGCATTTAACTTATAAGAACAGTTTCTAATTTTGTTATATCATTAACAATGCATATTGTGTGACCGTGAAAATATGGTTTTCAAGACTATGAATTGCCAAAACTGTAAAGATAATTTTTAGTGTCTTGATATTTATCAAAAATAAGTGGTTGCCATGGGAAATATTCCCAAATATGAAATACCCACATCAGCTGGGTTTTATAGAGATTTTAATTAATACAAATGAAGGAATTAAGGGAAGGGAGAGAGAGAGAAAAACAGAGGAAATAGTAGGAAAGGGCCTAGGCCTGAGCTTTATGAGAGACTAGTCAGTCCTTAATCACTGACCACAAGATTGTTCCAAGCAAGCTCTAGTGTTCAGAGAGACCAGCTCCTATTCAGTTTCCAGATTCAACTAAGTTCAGAGGCCTCAAGCTGCTTCCTTTAAAAGAAAATTTTCTCTTGTGTCACTTCCCCTAAATTTTCACATCTACCAATCACAGTAGACGCTTTTCCTAGGACTACCCATTCTTGGTTTTCACTACTCTTCAGTTGTCACCTTCTCTGGGTAGATTATATATTCTGAGTACTTCACACCTCTTTTGTTAAGCTTGCCCTTTGTAAGTTGCTTGACCTTTTAGTGATTAATTTGACCTTCATAGGTACTTAGCACCCTTTTTTATTAGATCTAAAAATAGACCTAGCTTAAGGGCTTTTGCCCCACCATAAGTATGGGTTGGGGACTTTTTCTCATTGTTCCATCAGGAGTTTACAACTTTATCTTCCCCTAAAGTATGCCTAAGCATGGGTGGAATAATGCAAAGTTCCCACATACATTCCTGACTAAGTACCTCCATTGTTTGAATGGGGAACAGCCTTAACCAAATGTTCTAAGGTAGAGTCTGAGAAGTTTTAAGATTCACAATTGAAAGAATTTCTTCAATTTCACATTCAGGGTATGTTTGCTTTAGTGGTCAGTGTCATCTTCACTGATGCATTTCAAATAGGTGTAAATTATTACTTTTTCTTTGTTTTAGTACATTTTGCCTTCTGCTAACATGGTTTGAACATGGAGCACCATGGTTTTTTGTTGTTGTTGTTGTTTTCTGTATCAATCTGAACTTCATGATGCTTCTGAGTAGGTGAAACTTATGTCACTTGGTACCACGTATTTCAGGAATTTGCATTATATTAACTAAGGTGCTTACCTGTGAAGATTGGATTTAGCTATCTCCTGATTGTAACAATGAAGATACTTAGTCCTTCCTTTATTGTGAAGATAAAATTGTAATCCCCTGATTGTAACAATGAAGGTACTTAGCTCTTCCTTTATAATGAAGTCAGAATTGAAATCCCCAATCTATTTTTAAATTTTAATCTACAAAAGGTGATAACTCAGTATTTTAAGTACATCTACCCATTTTAACCACAAAAGGTGTTAAGTAACTACAAAAGGTGAACTTACCAAAAAAGGTGTTAAGTAACCCCAAAAGATATAATCTAACCAAAGAAGGTGAGAACTAAAGAATGGGCAGTCCTGGAGAAAAGCATCTGCTGTGGTTGGTAGTTGTGAAATTAAGGGGAGGTGACACAAGAGAAAAAGATTCTTTTAAAAGAGGATGAAAGGTGAGAAGGATATATATTTGATTCGAGTTTCAAGTTGAAGAAGGATCTCTGACTCAGAGCTGGACTCAGAGGAGAAACTGGAAGACAGACCTTTGAGGAGCAACTGGAAGACAGACACTCAGACTTCTTTCCATTTAGACTGTCACTGTTGGTGAGTGAAAGGCTGATTTAGTGACCCTGCTTTTCTCTTCCCCTGGTAGGGGCTTAGAAATTCTAACTGATATAAGAAGAAGCCAGAGATTTCTCTCTCTCTCTCTCTCTCTCTCTCTCTCTCTCTCTCTCTCTCTCTCTCTCTCTCTCTTGCTCTCATTCCTTAATATCGTCCTTCTGTTGTAAATATTGTAAATAATCTACCATAAAATCCATTTACTTTAGTAATTCATTTTGGGATTTTAGAAATTAAATCCCTGCTGACCACATATATTCAGAGTCCAACCACAAAATTTTTTTAACATATACCCAATCAATGATACTACTAGAACCCATTCTGTTGATTTTTAATGTTCCTTGTCATGTCTCCTTAGATGCTATCTAACAGTTTTGTGGTAAATAGACCTTTACTACATATTTCAAAGTCTGGTAATCCCTTAGTTTTGCCATTTCCACTTCCCTTTCTAATACAGAAAATTGGATGGATTTTGATTTGGATCTATTTTTGACTTATTAATCTGCTTTTTTGACTAGTAACATATTATTACTAGTAGAATGAGGATATTGTACATAAAGGGTCTTAGAGTCAGGAAGACCTGAGGTCCTAATACTACAACTGACATATCATGCCTATGTGACCCTAGGAAAGTAATGAAACCTTTAGATGTCATTAGCCAACACACTAGATTATAGAACAGTTTTTAAAAACTGTTTAAAAAATTTTTAACTTCTGTCTTAGAATCTATATATTGATTTCAAGGCAGAAGAGTGATAAGGGCTACTCATTTGAAGTTAAATGACTTGCCCAGGTTTATATAGCTAGGAAGTGTCTGTGAATTTTAAATTTACTCCACCCTGCTTAGTCTTTAGAATTCTAGCAACCAGGAATGTATACAATGCAACTTAAAGATTAAGTATGGAGGAGGAAGGTCTATGATGCCCCTGTGCTAGCAAGTGACAAACCAGAAACAACTGACTTATCCCCTGGGCTCTCCAAAATCAAGTTTAAGCCACCATTGGTGCATGTAAGACACAGGAAGTGGTGTAAAGAACTGCCTTTATATTTTGTGTCACTTCCTGTTACAGGGACTTGGCCATGGATTTTGACCATGGAGGGGCTCAAGCGTGAGACTTGAGATTGCTTCCCTTAGACAATCACATGGTGAGTGAGAAGTATGACTCCTCTTTCCTTGGCTTTTCTGGAGGCACCAGGCTGGAGAGGCTCATCTCTTTGCTGAGACCTTGGAACTCCTGCCTGGTTCAGACCAGGCCAGGGCAGCTCTCTCTCTCTCTCTCTCTCTCTCTCTCTCTCTCTCTCTCTCTCTCTCTCTCTCTCTCTCTCTCTCTCTCTCTCTCTCTCTCTCTCTCTCTCCCTCTGTCTGTCTCTGTCTCTGTCTCTGTCTCTGTCTCTCTCTGTCTCTCTCTCTCTCTCTCTCTCTCTCTTTCTTCTATTGTAAATAAACCACCATAAAACCCCATTCTGACTTGAGTATTTCATTGGGATTTAGAATTTAAATCCCTGGTGACCAACTAAAAATATATTTAGTCTCAATCATAAAATTTAACATTAATATGTCTGAGGCCAGATTTGAACCCAGGATCTTTCTTCTCTAGGCCTGGCTCTCAATCCACTGAGCCACTTTGCTGCCCCTACAGAATAGATATTCAGTTATAGAACAGATTATAGTCTCCTTTGTTTGAGAGTGTTTTTGCAAACAGTATTCCCTAAAAAATAATAAAAACCAAATCAGAAGTATAGTGAAAAATATTACTTTTACCATTATTGTTGTTTTGTGATTTCAAAGTATTTTCATACACATTACAGTATTTGATCCTCACAAACAATCCATGAGTTAGATAGGGCAAGAATTGTGATGAAATGGAAAGAGCATGGTAACTAATACCAGAAACCCTGAGTTCTATTCCAAAAAAGCCCACTTATTGGTTTTGTTTTCTTGGGAAATCCACTTCAACAGAGACTGTTTCTTCATTTATAATATAGGAAAGTTGGTCTGGATAGTCATAAATTTAGAGTTCAAGGGAGTCTTAAAGACCATGTAATACAATTCCTTAATTTTATAGATCATAGACTGATTGAGCCAGAAATAGAAGATGCCTCAGAGGCCATCTTTTCTAAACTTCTTTCATTTAAAAGAGGGAAGTGAGGAAGAGAAAAATGAAAGGATTTTACCCAAGGCTCCTTGGGTTGAAGGGACAATGGTGAGATTTGAATGCAGCTCTTCTGAAACTAAACCCATTTTTGTCATGTGATACTATTCTCCTACTTTATGTTCTAAGCCTCTTTTCAGGTCTAAAATTCTACTACCTTCTTTTTGCTGGTGACAAGATGAGGCCTCTCTTGTTATAGGTGAAGAAGCCATGGCTCTGTTCAGCAGACCTTCTAACTCCAATTCCAGTTCTCATTACATGATACCAGGTAGTCTTGTGTCTCCTTTTAAAATCAAGAAGCTATGGCTTATTAAATGTTGTAAGGGCACAAGATTTGTAGGAGGAAAACTATCCTGGCAACTATGCCAAAAGTAAGGGGCAGATCTGTTTTGCACTGATCATACCAATTGTCGGGGGGGGGGTATACCCTCCAAAAGAAAACTAAGATACAAAAGGAAGAGGGGCCCATGTGATTATTAATAGGCTTTAATAGGGCTAATGAGGCTAATCAGGTTCATTGGGGGAGATTATTCACCAGAAGACAGTTTTGGGTGGCAGAAGCCCAAGGTAGCATGGCAGATCCCTGGTCAAATATTATATAGAAACAAAACAAAGAACAATGCCAGTAATGGTCTAGAATCATGTGAAAGTTTTCCCATGGGATATTGTTTCCATTTACTTACAATGGCTTACATTCTCTGTGGACTTGTGGGTCACATTCCTACTTTGGCTGCCATTGTACAAATGATCATACTTCCTTCAGTTACACAAATCATGACCCCTTTGCTCCTTTTGAAGGTGGTCTTCTTGAGTTATTGTGGGCAAAAATTTCATTACCCACAGGCTAACCTTCGGATATTAAATTCAATACTACTTAGCAAGGCTAGTTCTCAGACCACACAATTTGAATTTATTATTAATGGATCCATACTGGAAGTTTTTCTAGGTTGGCAGGACCTGTCACATCTCAAGTTAGTATATAGCTTTTGAGAATCCAGTCCATTTTATGATGAGGCAAGGAAGAAGGGTTTCAGTGGTAGAATTAAGAATTCACTATAAAACATTATAAATTGCCATTCAAAACAAGGGAAGTTATACCCTGTGGAGTTATCTTCTTTCAAGTGCTCCATAAACTCACTGAGAAGTATCAGTGGGAGTTATTTTCAATAAGATACATGACAAATTTCATCATAATGAATATGCTTGGAATCGGCATATGAAGGAAAACAAAATATAATTTAAAAATAAGCTTTTATCTCTTTATTTTTGTACATTTGTGTCATTCTTTTTTTGTACTGTAACTATGTGTGGTCAGGACTTTAATTTCAGTGTTCTCTAGTGCTACTATGTTATCTGACCCAGGTCCAGACTTACTTATATGGGATACTCACTGCTGAAGTGTCTTGGAGAAGCATCTTACCTCTCTGTACTTAATTTCTCATTTGTAAAATGGAAAGTATAATTTGCCTCTGTGATGTGAGCAATAGTCTGGCCAGGTTTCTGAAATTTCAGCAGTATAATCAGTTATTGTAATGAATGATTTAGGTGGCTAGGTGGTGTAGTGGATGGAGTGCCAGAACTGGAGTTAGGAAGAAGTGAGTTCACCCTTGTTCCCCAAAACTAGCTATGTGATTTTGGATACGCCATTTAATCTATTTTTGTAAAATGAGCTGGAGAAGGAAATGGAAAAGCATGCCAGTATCCTTGCTTAAGAACCCAGAATCCACACACTACTGAAACAACTGAATAACAACAATCATTCATTTGGGGCTTGAAAGCTTTTAGGTCTTCTATAGGATCTGGAGAACTCATTTGAGATAATAGATATAAAGCACTTAGCATATTTCAGGGCACAGTAGGCACTTAATAAATTCTACTTCCCTTCCCCTATATTTTCCTTTAACATATAAATATTCTTAGAAAGAGAAGCAACTTTAGCCACAATTAGCTAATTGAATATTATACTATACAATGATTCAAAAATATACCAGAATAGACTAATGCTTTTTTTGTTTCTTCCTGCCATAACTCAACTATTATTGGCTATCATTTGACACATCTTGGCTTTAATCTGTTTTATTGCCAGGAGATTTCTCAAATATAAGTCTTACATTAGGGTTGGTCTATGTTTATATAGTGGGTCTGGTATTTAGAAAGACAATAGCCGACTCCTGAGTTTTGTTTGTTTCTGTGCCTTTCTCTCATTTTCTTATTTATGTGGGAGAATAAAATATTAAAAAAAAACAAGTGAATCTCAAAGTCCAGAAATATTTGGTAGTTATTAGTCAAATAGATGTTAAATACATGATTATTATAAACTTGAATGAGGTCTCTGAGAGAAGGACTCAAGCCTCTGGACACAGAAAAGGAGTTTAAAGAAAAAATGAAATCTGATGGTATTAGCTAAGTGAGGGGACACTATTTTCTGTTTTTCTAAAGAGCTTGGCACTGGGGGCTGAGACATAGCTGTCAGTCATTGAGCAGCAAAGGGGAAGTCTATTTTTTTCCATTTCCCAGATAAGGGTCTCTTCCTTTTCTGAGAAAGTTGGGAAAAGTTTATGGGTTTTACTTAACCTGAAAGAACATGGTATCATGTGTTCTTTCCTGGTAGAGTGATCCAAGGATTCCAGCTAATCCAAAACCTATAGTAGCATCCAGTAGGAAGCACCCAGGAGAACTAGAAGAAATTATAGTAAAGCAACATCCAATAAGTACCAGAAAAATATCATCAGCAAGGAAAAGGATGTTATGCCATCAAAAGATATCTGTTGCCTTATAGCATTGGAGGTGTAAGTTACCCTTTCAATGGTCTTCTACCTATTGTGCCCCTTCACTCATGTGCCTTGGCTATCTATGTTCCCCACATGTGTGTACCTCAGTATATAAGCTATGGCCATGTGTGTTCCCTTTGTATTTTTACTCATACTATATTTGTGGGAGAGTGCCCCCCCAGATTTGTGGGAGAAATATTTTGTTACTCTTTTATTTTTTAAACAATATTTTATTTGATCATTTCCAAACATTATTCATTAGAGACAAAGATCATTTTCTTTTCCTCCCCTTCCCCCCACCTCTCCCATAGCTGACGCATGATTCCACTGGGTATCATATGTGTTCTTGATTTGAACCCATTTCCATGTTGTTGGTATTTGCATTAGAGTGTTCATTTAGAGTCTCTCCTCAGTCATATCCCCTCAACCCCTGTAGTCAAGCAGTTGCTTTTCATCGGTATTTTTATTCCCACAGTTTATCTCCTGCTTGTGGATAGTGTTTTTTGGATCCTTGCAGATTGTTCAGGGACATTGCCTTGACACTAATGGAGAAGTTCATTACATTCCATTGTACCACAGTGTATCAGTCTCTGTGTACAATGTTTTCCTGGTTCTGCTCCTCTCACTCTGCATCACTTCCTGAAGGTTGTTCCAGTCTCCATGGAATTCCTCCACTTTATTCCTTTTAGCACAATAGTATTCCATCACCAACATATACCACAATTTGTTCAGCCATTCTCCAATTGAAGGGCATCCCCTCATTTTCCAATTTTTTGCCACCACAAAGAGCGCAGCTATGAATACTATTGTACAAGTCTTTTTCCTTATTATCTCTTTGGGGTACAAACCCAGCAGTGCTATGGCTGGATCAAAGGGCAGTCTTTTATCACCCTTTGGGCATAGTTCCAAATTGCCCTCCAGAATGGTTGAATCAATTCACAACCCCACCAGCAGTGGATTAGTGTCCCTATTTTGCCACATCCCCTCCAGCAGTCATTACTTTCCTTTGCTGTCATGTTAGCCAATCTGCTAGGTGTGAGGTGATCCCTCAGAGTTGTTTTGATTAGCATCTCTCTGATTATAAGAGATTTAGAACAGTTTTTCATGTGCTTATTAATAGTTTTGATTTCTTTATCTGAGAACTGCCTGTTCATGTCCCTTGCCCATTTATCAATTGGATAATGGCTTGTTTTTTGTACAATTGATTTAGCTCTTTGTAAATTTGTACTCTTTTATTTAAACTATATTTCTTCATTAAATTTTCTTACATGGAAATAATTGTGTTCTCTGGCTAACTAGTAAAGGCTCATAAATTATGATTTTAAGTGATGTAGTCTCAGAAAAATCCACAAACCTGGGGTAATTATTCCCTAGAACAAAGGTATCAAACATCAGGCCAGATAAAAATGTTATTGGGAAATATTTAATAAAATAAATAAAAAACAATAGGATATAGATAATATTAATATGTGTGGGTTTTTTTCAGTCAATTTGTGGCCTAAAGGATACTTCTGTACCCTTGAAGGATCCCATTTCTATTTGAGTTTGACAGCACTGACCTGGATTACCTTTTCTGTGATTGAGGAGTTTAGTGCTTCATTGTTTTAAGGAAAACTCTTATCTCTTCTGTCATTGGTTTTTTTGATGAAAGGCCCTAAGTTTTGTGCTTATTTAATCAATCAGTAATCATTTGTTGGGTACCTTCTATGTGCCAGGCTTTGTGGTAGGCATTGTGAATGCAAAAAGAGCCAAATATCAGTTTGCTCTAAAGGAGCTCACCATTGAATGGAAGAGATAATAAATAAATATATACAAACATTCTGTATATTACATAAAAATAAAATATTAAGAGGTAGAAAGAAGCAGAAAAAAGGGGGGGGGTTCAGGTAGGGTTTCTTGTAGAAGACAAAATTTTAGTTTGATGTTTAAAGGAAGCCAGGGAAGCTTATAGGCAGAGTTGAAGAGGGAAAGCATTTCTGCCATGGAAGATGGCCAGAGAAAATGCTTGGAACTTTGTCAATGGAGTTTCTTGAAAGCTCACTACTTCTGTCTATTTTATTCTCATTACCTTTATGTATTCATTGATTATTAGAACTGGCAGGAACCTAAGGTATTTAGATCAACCTCTTAATTTTACTGAGGCTTGGAGAAATCAACCAATCAGTTAATAAACATTTCTTAAATACCTACTATATGTCAGACAGGTGTCAGAAAGCAAATACAAAACTGTAACAGTTCCTATTCTCAGCTAAAGAGGGGAGATTTATTCAAGGTCATATAGAGTTGGAAATTAAAAATAAGGTTTTCTTATCCTGTGAACCAAAATCTTTCTCTGATTCCTAGTCCACTGTTTTGCAGAGCATCTTACCTGTATTGTTTCCAATTTAGAGGTTTCAAGGAAGTTTTAAAGGCTTTTTGTTTGCAATTTTTGGAAAGAAAGTAAAAATCTTCTTTTGTTAGCTCTTATTACTTATCCATTGCACAGATATAGCACAATTTCCCCTCTCCATAGCATAGCCACCGAATCACCATTTCCAACTAACATTTTCATAGGGTTGCAGATTGAGAACTTGAAAGGATTGTAGGGGCTATCTCATTTTAACTCTTTTAATCTCCATTTATAAAATGATGAAGATACTGAATGCTCAAACTTTTATGCTACTTACACAGGGTCACATAAGCAGTGAATATGGAAGCAGAGCCAGGTTTGGAATCCATATAATCTGACTTCAAATGCCACTCTTTCCCCTGAGTCCCTTCCTCTTCTGCTTCTCCTTTGTGACTAAGCAGAAAGAAACAAATAAATATTCTACTGGGCAAATGCTTGAGATTGTGTCCAACTGGAAAAAAAATGTTATTTATCAATCCCACTTACATATCATTTACCACCACCTCTCTCATTCCTACTCCCTACAGGTACAGATATTAGCATATAATGGGGTTTCCTTGGGAACATTTACAGATCCTCAGCATTTTTCATCTTGCCACAAGCCTTTTACACAATTTACTTCTAGCTTAAATATTTTTTTTTCTTTTACCTCTGAACATTTAAAATGTATGAGAGTTACACAAAGGAAGACAGGGCAGTAATTCTGTGAATGAGGAAGGCATCTAATAACTCAGAGGCATAGCTAGTCTTCATTGTCCTTGATTATTATCTCTAGCCCAGGGGTTCTTAACCTATTTTTGTATTATGGACCCCTTTGGTAGTCTGGTAAAGTCTATGCAACCCTTTTTAGAATAATATTTTATATTCATAAAAGAAAATACAATAGATAAAAAGGAAAGTAATGATATGGAAACACAGCTTTCAAAAAATTCATAGAGATAAGTTTATTATTAAAAAACCCTTATCTTCCATCTTAGAATCAATACTATATATTGGTTCCAAGGTGGAAGAGAGGGAAAGGTCATGCAATGGGGGCTAAGTGACTTGTCTGGGGTCCCACAGCTAAGAAGTACCATCTGACTGCCCTCCAGCTTATTTTTGTCATACTGTAACTAGAGTTAGCCTGGACTTTTGAACTCATGTTTCTTTTTTAAAAATGTTGACTTTTAATTATACATGTTGATATAATTTTTAATAATTGTTTTCTGACATTTTCTATCCATGTTGTCTCCCTCTCTTCCATCCCTCACTCCTCTCCATGACACCAGGTAATATGATATAGGTTGTACATGTATATATTTATATAATACATATTTCCACATGCATCATCTTGTGAAAGAAGGCACAACACTTGCCTTAGAGAAAAATTCATGGAGGATATAAAGTGGGGAATGGTATGGTTCAATCTAGATTCAAACTCTATCAATTCTTTCCCTGGTGGTGGATATCCCTTTTTAGCATTAATCCCTTAGAGTTGTCCTAGATTTTTACATTGCTGATAATGGCCAATTCATTCATAGTTGATCATTATGCATTACTGCTTTTACTGTGTACAATATTCTCCTGGTTCTACTCACTTCACTTGGCATCACATCACAGAAGTCTTTTCAGGGTATATTGTAATCTTCTTTCTTATTTTCTTATGGTATAATAGTATTCCATTATAATCAGAGACCATAACTTGTTTAGCCATTTTCCAATTCATGGGCATCCATTAAGTTTCCAGCTCTTTGCCACCACAAAATAGCTTCCATACATATTTTGCATAGATAGGTCTGTTTCCTGTATCGTTGGTCTTTTAAGGATATTGACCTAGTAATGGCATGGCCGGGTCAAAGAGTATACAGAATTTTAAAGCCCTTTGGGCATGATTGAAGATTGCTCTCCAGAAATGGTTATATCAATTCATATGTCCAACAGTGTATTAGTGACTCAATTTTACCACATCCCTTCCAACATTTATCATTATCATTATTACCATACAGTATTATATTTGTCAGTCTAATAGGGGTGAGGTGATACCTCAGAGTGGTTTTAATTTGCTTTTTTCTAATTTATAGTGATTTGGAGCGTGTTTTCATAGCTTAAATATAATTTTAATTTCCTCCCCTGAGAACTGCCTATGCATATGTTTAACCAATTGTCAAATCGAGAAGGCTTTGAATTCTATGAATATGAATAAATTCTCTATGTATGTGGGAAATGAGGCTTTTGTCAAAGACACTTGCTATAAAAATTTTTCCACAATTTTTTGTTTTCCTTTTAATCTTGTTTGCACTGGTATTGTTTGAGCAAAAACATTTTGATTTACTATAGTCCAAGTTATCTCTTTTATGTCTAATAATTTTCTCTATGTCTTGTTTGAACATAAATTCTTCCTTTATCCATTTTCCTAAAAGGTAAACTATTCCTTGCTTCCATAATTTGTTTATTGTCATCCTCTTTATTTTTATTCTATTTTATTTTTTTTTCTGGTTACCAAACTTTTTTTTTGACTTTTTAAACATTATTTTATTTGGCTATTTACAAACATTATTCATTGGAAACAATGATCATTATCTTTTCCTTCCCGCCCCCCCCCCCAACTTCTCCCATAGCCGACACACAATTCCACTGGGTTTCACATGTGTTCTTGGTTCCAAACCATTTCCATGTTGTTGGTATTTGCATTAGAGTGTTCATTTAGAGTCTCTCCTCAGTCATTTCCTCTCAGCCCCTGTAGTCAAGCAGTTGCTTTTCATTGGTAGTTTTATTCCCACAGTTTATCCTCTGCTTGTGGATAGTGTTTTTTAGATCCCTGCAGATTGTTCAGAGACATTGCATTGTCCCTAGTGGAGGAGTCCATTACCTTCAATTGTACTACGGTGTATCAGTCTCTGTGTACAATGTTTTCCTGGTTCTGCTCCTTTCACTCAGCATCACTTCCTGGAGGTTGTTCCAATCTCCATGGAATTCTTTCACTTTATTACTCCTTTTAGCACAATAGTATTCCATCACCAACATATACCACAATTTGTTCAGCCATTCCCCAATTGAAGGGCATCCCCTCATTTTCCAATTTTTTGCCACCACAAAGAGCGCAGCTATGAATATTCTTGTACAAGTCTTTTTCCTTATTATCTCTTTGGGATACAAACCCAGCAGTGCTATGGCTGGATCAAAGGGCAGTCTTTTATCACCCTTTGGGCATAGTTCCAAATTGCCCTCCAGAATGGTTGAATCAATTCACAACCCCACCAGCAGTGGATTAGTGTCCCTATTTTGCAGCATCCCCTCCAGCATTCATTACTTTCCATAGCTGTCATGTTAGCCAATCTGCTAGGTGTGAGGTGATACCTCAGAGTTGTTTTGATTTGGATCTCTCTGATTATAAGAGATGTAGAGCACTTTTTCATGTGCTTATTAATAGTTTTGATTTCTTTGGCTGAGAACTGCCTGTTCATGTCCCTTGCCCATTTATCAATTGGAGAATGGCTTGATTTTTTGTACAATTGATTTAGCTCTTCGTAAATTTGAGTAATTAAACCTTTGTCAGAGATTTTTATGAAGATTGCTTCCCAATTTGTTGCTTTCCTTCTGATTTTAGTTATATTGGTTTTGTTTGTACAAAAGCTTTTTAATTTGATGTAATCGAAATTATTTATTTTACATTTTGTGACTCTTTCTATGTCTTGCTTGGATTTAAAGTCTTTCCCTTCCCAAAGGTCTGACATGTATCCTATTCTGTGTTTACCTAATTTACTTATAGTTTCCTTCTTTATGTTCATGTCAGTCACCCATTTTGAATTTATCTTGGTGTACGGTGTGAGGTGTTGATCTATTCCTAATTTCTCCCATACTGTCTTCCAATTTTCCCAGCAGTTTTTATCGAATAGTGAATTTTTGTCCCAAAAGCTGGGATCTTTGGGTTTATCATATATAGTCTTTCTGAGGTCACTTGCCCCAAGTCTATTCCACTGATCCTACTTTCTGTCTCTTAACTAGTACCAAATTGTTTTAATGACTGCTGCTTTGTAATATAGTTTGAGATCTGGGACTGCAAGGGCCCCTTACTTTGTATTTTTTTCATTATTTCCCTAGATATCCTTGCTCTTTTGTTATTCCAAATGAACTTTGTTATGGTTTTTTCTAAACCAGTAAAGAAATTTTTTGGAAGTTCTATGGGTATGGCACTAAATAGATAGATAAGTTTGGGTAGGATGTTCATTTTTATTATATTGGCTCGTCCTACCCATGAGCACTTAATGTTTTTCCAATTGCTCAAGTCTAGTTTTAGTTGTGTGGAGAGTGTTTTGTAGTTGTGTTCATATAGTTCCTGTGTTTGTCTTGGGAGATAGACTCCTAGGTATTTTATTTTGTCTAAGGTGATTTTGAATGGGATTTCTCTTTCTAGTTTTTGCTGCTGAACTATGTTGGAGATGTATAGAAATGCTGATGACTTATGCGGGTTTATTTTGTATCCTGCAACTTTGCTAAAGTTGTTGATTATTTCAATTAGCTTTTTGGTTGAATCTCTAGGATTCTTTAAGTAGACCATCATGTCATCTGCAAAGAGTGGTAACTTGGTCTCCTCCTTGCCTATTTTGATGCCTTCAATTTCTTTTTCTTCTCTAATTGCTACTGCTAGTGTTTCTAGTACAATGTCAAATAGTAGAGGTGATAATGGGCATCATTGTTTCACTCCTGATCTTATTGGGAATGCATTTAGTTTATCCCCATTGCAGATGATATTGGCTGATGGTTTTAGATATATACTATTTATTATTTTTAGGAGCGACCCTCCTATTTCTATGCTTTCTAGTGTTTTCAATAGGAATGGATGTTGTATTTTATCAAAGGCTTTTTCTGTTTCTATTGAAATAATCATGTGATTTTTGTTGGTTTGCTTGTTGATGTGGTCAATTATGTGGATTGTTTTTCTGATATTGAACCAGCCCTGCATCCCTGGTATAAATCCTACTTGATCATGGTGGATGACCCTTCTGATCACTTGCTAGAGTCTTTTTACTAGTATCCTATTTAAGATTTTTGCATCTATATTCATTAGGGAGATTGGTCTATAGTTTTCTTTCTCTGTTTTTGACCTGCCTGGTTTTGGAATCAGTACCATGTTTGTGTCATAAAAGGAGTTTTGTAGAACTCCCTCTTTGCTTATAATGTCAAATAGTTTGTATAATATTGGGATTAATTGTTCTCTGAATGATTGATAGAATTCACTGGTGAATCCATCAGGCCCTGGGGATTTTTTCTTAGTGAGTTCTTTGATGGCCTGTTGGATTTCATTTTCTGATATGGGATTATTTAAGAATTCTATTTCTTCTTCTCTTAGTCTAGGCAGTTTGTATTTTCGTATATATTCATCCATATCACCTAAATTGGTGTATTTATTGCCATATAATTGGGCAAAGTAATTTTTAATGATTGCCTTGATTTCCTCTTCACTGGAGGTGATGTCCCCCTTTTCATCTTTGTTGCTGTTAATTTGCTTTTCTTCTTTCCTTTTTGAAATTAGATTGACCAGTACTTTGTCCATTTTGTTTGTTTTTTCAAAGTACCAGCTTCTAGTCTTATTTATTAAATCAATAGTTCTATCACTTTATATTTTATTAATTTCTCCCTTAATTTTTAGGATTTCTAATTTGGTTTTCTGCTAAGGGTTTTTAATTTGATTGTTTTTAAGTTTTTTTTATTTGCATTTCCAATTGATTGATTTCTGTACTCCCTAGTTTGTTAATATATGCACTCAGGGATATGAATTTACCTCTGATTACTGCTTTGGCTGCATCCCAAAAGGTTTGAAAGGATGTCTCACTGTTGTCATTTTTCTTGATGAAATTATTAATTGTTTCTGTGATTTCTTATCTAACTAAACTATTTTGGAGTATTATATTGTTTAATTTCCAATTAATTTTTGATTTGGTTTTCCATGTACTTTTACTGATCATTATTTGTATTGCCTTGTGATCTGAAAGGCTGCATTTATTATTTCTGCTTTTCTGCATTTGTATGCCATGTTTCTGTGACCTAGTGTATGGTCAATTTTTGTGTCCTCTTTATTTTTAAATCATGTTTCCATTTTGATTTTACCTTAGAATATGACATGAGCTGTGAACTGCTGTTTCTGAACACGTTTTAATATTATATAAATGACTATGATATGAGAAACCAGAGCTAGGAAACTCTAAGTGGCTTTATGGATGTGTTTCTGTTATGTTCCCCTGACTGGTAAATGTCACTGGGGAGAATTTGCACCTGGTCTGTGCCTTAAGCTTCTTGACACCTTGAGGCACATGCTAGACCAAAGGATTTAAAGAATGTTGATGTTGTATTACTAAGACATCCACTGCTGTGTATTTAATGATGCTTTTCTGAGTCCTTCTCTGTTCTCTCAGGCATGCCTTTGCCAGAATCCCTTGGATCCCTGGAGTCAGAAACTAAGGAACCTTTACCATTAAAATGGAACAGAGTATAAAGGCATTAATACAATGAACTTTTGATAAAAAAAAGTGTGGTTAGATCTAGTCAAAAGCTTATTTTTAACAACTCATATTTACATTGCATTTCGTGGCTTATAAATCACTTTCCCCATAAAACAAAACAATAAAAGAAAATATGTGAGAGCTAGAAGAAAATAGCGATCAGTGAAAATATATATTAAAATGGAGCAGTCAGATGGCAACCACCTAATTTTTTTCACTAGAACTGGCTCTGATCATATTTATCCTACCTACTTAACTTGTATATATGTATATATGTAAATTTTATTTTTTCTTGAAAGATTATCTTCATCAATAAAGGAACATCTTATGAATTATCAAAGGAGATTTTCTATTCCCTAAACACCATAAGATACCTCCTTCAGGTTCTTCAACATTCTAACATATTTGTGCAATCAAATCACAGCCTCAGTATTAGACATAGTATGTACTTGTGAAATAACAACAGTAGTAATTAGAATCTAGCCTGTCTAAGCTCTAGTCTTTCTAGTTTCTTTCCAACTATGTACACTATCTCTAACATCTATCTAGGCAAAATCCTAATGATCTAAGTGGGGTTTAAATTTTGTCTTGAAGAACAACAGACAAGATCCATAATACAATGAGATGTTAGATTTCTAAAGCAAATATCTCCCATTTCTCTTCTCTGCATTTCAAATTCAGGTACTTCCAACAATATCATGGAATTGTTTTAATAAAAATATTAATGGTGATATTGGTGACAGTTCTTGACAGTTAGAGTTTAAGGAGAATTTTAAAAGATATAATTGTATATAAATGTATCGGGAAAACATTTTCTCTTGGGCAGAGGTTTAGAAGTAGAACAGATAAGTTTAAAGTGATAGGGATTCATCTGACCTTCTGACTTCTCTTTTGGTCACTCATTGCCTTATTACTGGCCTCTGCTATTTATAGTCCTTGATTATTTGGATTATATTATATCTGTATTGAAATTCCTGCTTATATTATTTCTTTCCTTTCCAAGATACTTTCTTCCCTTGAAAACTATCTGGCAGAGACCACCTTACTGAAAATAGTCAATTTTTCATTGGCCCTTTTTAAAGTTATGAACATTTCTTTGACTTCTAGGCAACCACACTTTGGACTATCCTGGAACTCTACCTCCCACTCCTAATCATATCATACCTATTCTGACATTGGCTGGATACACCAAATATTGATGACCTAGCATTGACCCTTTCAGCAAGTTGCATAACTCCATTTCTTACTTCCTAATCATAACTTGATTCAGTAGTAAAATTTAGTAACCCTGCAGACAATAAAAGAACACCAGGATGTCTGCTGTTGCAGGTAATTATTCTGCTTAAAATCTAGGCCTTCATAAATTGTATGAGATAAACAGAGAACAATATATGAGTGTATAGGGAATACAGTAACTGATTTGAGTGATGGAACTGATGCTGGGTTGTGAGAACAAGGATGTGATTTAATACTGTTGCAAGTGAGTGGGGGTGTGTTTAGATGGCATTCCTTTGGAAATTTGAGAATGTTTTTAGGACATCATATTCCAATCCTTAGAACATTTGATTACTACTAGGTGAACTTTGACACAAATGGAAATTGGGGAGAGTTGGGAATTAAGCAAATGAATGCTAGTCCTCTCATATGCTAAACTATAGCTATTAAGTCCTTTCAGTTCCCATTTAAGTCAATGGAATGATTCTAATATCCAGACACAATATTGAAAATATCTTGAAAATCTAAATCTCTAGCATTTTCCATTTGGGAAAGAATGTTCAGGAGTGGGAGGAGGGGAAGCAATATAAGCTGTGTCTGAGCCAGTTCTAGAATTTGCATGTTTTGTGTGTTTGTGTGTGTATATGTGTGTGTGTGTGAGAGAGAGACAGAGAGAAACACAGATAGACAAGAGAATCAGAGTCAGAGACAGAGATAGAGAGAGACAGAACCAGAGAGCTACAGAGACAAAGAAGCTGAAAGACAGAGACAGAGAGACAGAGAGATATGTTAGGGGAATGGGAAGATGTGGCAGTGGGATTCCAATTGGACAGAGTCAAAGTCTTTTCATTTCATTTTATTTTATTTTATAACTCTTTCCTTCTGTCTTAGAATCAATTCAGTGTATTAGTTCCAAGGTAGAGGAACAGTAAGGGCTAAGGATTGGGGGTTAAGTGACTGGCCCAGCTGGAAAGTGTCTGATGCCAGATTTGAACCAAGTCCTCCCATCCCTAGGACTAGCTCTCAATCCAATGAGCTACTCAACTACTCTCAGTCTTTGAAATTATTTATATCATATCATATCATATCATATCATATCATATCATATCATATCATATCATATCATATCATATCATATCATGTTATGATACATTATGTCATGTTATATCATATTATATATATATATATATACATATATATATATATATTATAAATAAGGATTTTGAGAAGTGACAAAATGAATCTGTAGAAAAAGCAAGAGACTTGGAACTTGGTAAAATGCCAGTCAACTGAGATGGAGACAGTTTGTTAAATTTATGGTTGGTTTGACTATTAAATTGGTGGTGGTCTCCAGGGATTTAATTTCTAAATCCCAAAATGAATTACTAAAGTAAAATGCAATTATGGTAGTTTATTTTTACAATAGAGGGAAGAATAGGAAGAAAGGAAGGGGGAAGAGAGAGAGGGAGAAAGCTCTAACTTCCTCTGAGCCAGGTAGAAATTCTAAGGCACCATTCAGGAGAAAGGAGTCTCAAGACAATGGGCCTTTCTCGGAGGTTCACACCTCCAGAAAGGGCAAGGAAAGAAGTCAGCCTTTCACTCACCTCAGTGACCCTCTAAAAGGAAAGCAGTCTGAGGTCTTCTGCAGGAGCTCCTCCAGGGGTCCAGTTCCACAGCCAAGTGTCCTCACTCCAAGACTGAGTGTCTCTCTCCCAGTCTCTCCTCAAGTGTCTCTCTTCACTCCAAGTCCAACTCCAAATGACTGATTATCCAGTGTGTCTCTGTTTCCACTATTTAAAGACCTTTTTCTCTTGTGTTATCTCCCCTAAATTTTATGTCTTCCAATCACAGTGAACACTTTTCTCCAGGACTGTATACTCTTACACATGCGGGTCACAGATCTCCCACATAATTTATGAAATGGATGTTCATACCTTTTTGGGTTAATTCACACCTTTTGTAGTTAGTTCACACCTTTTATGGTTAAATAGGTAGATCTACTTTAAATACTGGGTTTATTCCTTGGGGATTAAAATCTAAAAATAGACAGGGGACTACAATTTAATCTTACCAATAAAGGAAGAGCTAAGTATCTTCACTGTTACAATCAGGGGAGAGCTAAATCCAATCTTCACAAGTTCTAATGGAATCTTGAAGGGGGCAGTTAGGGAAGTCCAGCTGCTTGAATTTCACTTCCTCCTCTGGCTGTTGGAATAGAAGGTGGAAGACAAACTCTCTCTTTGGTCACTGATTATCCATATGACTGAGTGCTGAGAAGACTTTTGGGCTTAGCTCAGAAGAAACCCATCAGACTTTGCTGTCAACATCTCCCCTTAGGGAAAGATGTTATTTCCTGAATTTGAATACATCTCGAATCACCAATCAACAGGGTTAACTTATAAAATTAGGGATACCTCTCTCACCCCTTCCACTCACCTTACTTCCTCTGTTTTAAAGAATAAAAGATCTCTTAGTTGAAAGATTTGATTGTGAAAGTTAGTTATTAGAGGAAACCTTCAAACTTACCATTTCTGAGAAGAATATTCAAGACAGTTGAAAGGGAACAGGAAGTAGTATGGGAGAAGAAGCACAAGATCCAGTCTTTCCCCTAGTTGGCTTCCTGGTGTTAGGGCTCTATCATTTTCTATTACCACAATTCCCCTAGTAGTGGTATCTACTATTATATATATATATATATATATATATATATATATATATATAATAATAATAATTAAAAGTCATTTTAATAGTTTCTGTCTTAGATTATGTTCTTCTGGCCACATATTTGGGGATCCAGGATTATCTTCATTACATAGAAAGTAGAACTTTTATAGAAGATCTATAGAAGATTAAAAAATACTAAATCTAAAATGACACAGTGTTGCAAAAAAATTAAAAGAATATAAATTCGTGTATAAGTATTTACTTTTCTCATTAATCTTCAACTTTTATTGAACTACTGCTTGATTTAACCCTGGCTCTTTCTAGAATTGAGGAGATGACTTCTTCAAGTAGACCTGAAAATTTCTTGGATTAGGTGTGGCCATTCTTGCTTTTCTTCTGTGACTCCAGGATACTTTATGTGGTTTGTAAAAAATCTTGTACATAACTTCAATTTCTCTTAGTTAAAGATGAGCTTTGGCCATTTCCATGGTTCTACTCTTATCTTCATGTAAGAATTGCTAAGTTTATTCTATGACTTATTTTACCCCATCTTGTAGTTTCCTTCACAAAATCTTGTCAATGACTATGTTCTAATCTCATGAAACATCTTAGATCTTGTACTTTACAAATAGAAGCAAAACAAATGTATCTTTTAAATTTGCCATGTAACTTCCTTTGATAACCATTTACTTAATTAGGAAGTTTATTCTCTACCTTACTGCTACTCTTGTCCTTTTCCCTTTGAAAAAAAATAAATGATGTAATTCTTAATTCATGTATACTAGTTAAACTTATTTTTAAACACTAAATGTTCACAGCTCCCTTATCATGTATGAAAGCCTAGATTGAAATAAAATACCAATTTTTAGAGTATCTATGCCCATATTTACAGAATGTTCTGTACTTTAAAAAAAAAGAAATTGACAAGGTTTTAAAGGAGAAATGTAAAATGATTCTTTTCTTGCTTTCAAAAAGACATCAACCCCTGATATCTAAATGCCCTGCCAATCAGTTGAGCTTATTGAAATCATGGATCATGTATTAAATTATGAATTCCAACTATAGAGTTCAGTCATAATTCTTTAATAGATATGTCCCCCATTACCATGAACCCAAGAGTAAATGATAATCTGGGAGGATTTGAAGTTTTCCAGGCTGATCTCTTAAATATTCTCTAGATAAATATGGTGTTATATAAAGGACAGTTGATTCATATTGCCCATCTGAGGATGACTTGCAAGGCAGGGATAAGTATTTGTTATATAAAATAGAAGCAATATTCTATACCTGCAGGAAGGTGTTTGAAGATATAATTGTCCATTTGCAGAAAAGAATGTAATTAGCCATTTGACCTACAAGTTATACCGAATAAATAAACTACTCATCTCCTAAGATTCATTCCCTTTATCATAAATCACTTTCCATTAGGCAATCACACTTATGTGTAACATTCTCAATTTCTTCTGGTGATACCCAAGGACAGGAAAAATTTATTATTAAGTTGAATGCTGCATTCTTGGGGAAAGTTGAAGGCACTTCTAATATCTCAATGAGATATTTATATTGCATTATTATAGGTACAAGGAAAGAACTTAGAAGCACATCTATACCCTGCATGCTCTAGAGTTTTGTCAATCTACTCTATAGTACCTATGATCTTATACACATAGAAGTAAGGGAGAAAGAGTGGTATCAAAACACATATGAAATGAATTATGCAGACAGGAATTTAATATCTTTTTTTCCTTTTTATCATTTTCCCCTTTCCCAACTGTCTTTTTAAAGACACCAAGTTTATTTTAAGTTCTGGAGTCTACTTTTCTTTTCTTTCAACCTGCCTAGAACTCTAAAATTAGCCTTATACAATAGAATATAAATTCCTTGAGGATAGAGGTTGTTGTTTCTTTTTTGCTTTTGTATCCCCTGAGCCTAGCACAAAACCTTGTATTTGTTAAGTATGCAATACATTTTCAATGAGTTAAATTGAACAGGACCTGATATCCTTTGCATAACAATTGAGAAAAGGATATGTCAGCACCAGAGATGGTTATCTCCAATACTTCCAAGTGTTGCCTGAACCAGATAAAAATATGACTGGAAAATATTTAATAGAACTGGGAAAAACTTAACAAAATATTTAGCAAAATAAAGCATAGATAACATTAGAGTTGAAAACTATGTCAATAAGTGATTTACTGTTCACTTCCTTTAAGTACCCAAACTTTCTAGTTCCTCCACCTATTCAGTTCTCTACTCATCCACTTTCCCTCATCATTAATGCCAGTATTTCCTACAAACTCTCTAACCATTACCTATGTCAATCTTATAGGCTCAAACTGCTTTGCTTTTGCTTTTTTCTCCCAGAGAGTTGGAGAATATTGTGCCTATGTTTATTTATTTGTTTGTTTTATTTTTAAATTTTATTTGGTCAATTTCAAACATTATTCCTTGGTTACAAAATCATATTCTATTCCTCCCTCCCCTCACTCCATCTTTCCTATAGCTGATGTGCAATTCCATTGGGTATTACATGTGTCCTTGATTAGAACCTATTTCCATGCTGTTGATGTTTGCACTAGGATGTTCATTTAGAGTCTATATCCCCAATCATATCCCCCTTGACCCATGTAATCAAGCAGCTGTTTTTCTTCAGTGTTTTTACTCCCATAATTTTTCCTCTGAATATGGATAGTGTTCTTTCTCATAGATCCCTTTGGGTTGTTCATAATCACTGCATTGTCGCTAAGGAAGAAGTTCATCACATTCAACTGTACCACAGTGTATCAGTCTCTGTGTACAATGTTTTCCTGGTTCTGCTCCTTTCCCTCTGAATCATTTCCTGGAGGTTGTTCCGGTTCCCATGGAACTCCTCCACTTTATTATTCCTTTGAGCACAATAGAATTCCATCACCAACATATACCACAATTTATTCAGCCATTCCCCAATTGAAAGGCATCCCCTCATTTTCCAATTTTTTGCCACCACAAAGAGCACAGCTATAAATATTTTTGTACATGTCATTTTCCTTATTATCTCTTTGGGGTACAAACCCAGTACTGCTATGGCTGGATCAAAGGGCAGACAATCTTTTAGCGCCCTTTGGGCATAGTTCCCAATTGCCCTTCAGAATGGTTGGATCAATTCACAACTCCACCAGCAATGCATCAATGTCCCGAATTTGCCACATTCCCTTCAGCATTCATTACTTCCCTTTGCTGTCATGTTAGCCAATCTGATAGGTATGGGGTGATATCTCAGAGTTGTTTTGATTTGCATCTCTCTGATTATAAGAGATTTAAAACACTTTTTCATGTGCTTATTAATAGTTTTGATTTTTTAACTGAAAATTGCCTATTCATATCCCTTGACCATTTATTGATTAGAGAATGGCTTGAGTTTTTGTACAATTGGTTTAGCTCTTTATAAATTTGAGTAATTAGACCTTTGTCAGAGGTTTTTGTTATGAAGATTCTTTCCCAGTTTGTTATTTCCCTTTTGATTTTGGTTACATTGGTTTTGTTTGTACAAAAACTTTTAAATTTGATGTAATAAAAATTTATTTTTATATTTTGTGATTTTTTTTCTACCTCTTGCTTGGTTTTAAAGTGTTCCCTTTCCCAAAGGTATGCCATATATACTATTCTGTGTTAACATAATTTGCTTATAGTTTCCTTCTTTATATTCAAGTCATTTACCCATTCTGAGTTTATCTTGGTCTAGGGTGTGAGATGTTGATCCATACTGTCTTCCAGTTTTCCCAGAAGTTTTTATCAAATAATGGCATTTGGCCCCCAAAACTGGGATCTTTGGGCTTATCATAGACTGTCTTTCTGAGGTCACTTACCCCTAAGTAGAAAATTTTACAAGAATCCAAAAAGAGATAATTCACATATCAAGGAACACCAATGAGGATTATAAAAGACCTGGCAGCTTCCAAACTGCAAGGCTTGAAATATGATATTCAGAAAGGCAAGCGAACTGGGTCCTCAACCAAGGATCAACTACTCATAAAAACTGAATATATACTGCCAGGGGAAAGTTTGGGCATTCAACAACATAGAAGATTTCTAAGCATTTTGTAAAGAAAAGACCAGAACTAAGTGGAAAGTTTGATATGCAAACACAAAAATCAAGGGAAACATGAAAAGGTAAGTAAGAAAGAGAGGGGAAAGGGGAAAATATATTTTTTATTTAATCTTTCTTCTTTAAGGGCTCCAATATGATCAACTTGTTTATATTAATATATGGCAGAAATGTTATTTGTAACTGTCAAATGTTATATTCAGTATTATAATAATAAGGAGAATCATTCACAGGAAGAGACTGGTATAATAAGTGGTATAAAATGCTATGCAAAAAAGAAAAAGGGAGGGGGGAATAGGAGATTGCACCAAGTGAAACTTGAAGAAATAAGATGAATAGGAATATCTATATCACACAAAGATACACATGGGAAGGGGAGGGGAAGAATACTATTATAAGAAGGAGAGGAAGAGAGTGCTAATAGGAAATACTTAAAACTTACTCTCAGGGAAATCAATTCTGAGAGGGAAGCTCATCTAGATCCACTGGGGTATCAAATTCTATCTTACTACAGAGGGAAAGTTAGAAGGGAAAATTAAAGGGGTAGGGGAGCAGGGAATACAAAAATGAAGGGAAAGAGAGGGGGGAGGGAACTGAACAGACTCTAAAAAAATAAGAAGGGAAAAAAGGAAGAGGGTAGAAAGGGAAGCATATTAATGGTTGGAATTAGGGGGACCAAATAAAAGTGAACTACTGATTTAAAAGGATATAGCAAAAGAAGAAAGGACAGAACTAGGAAAGGATATCAAAATGTTGGGGAATAACATGTTGAATATGAATGGGATGAACTCACACATAAAATGAAAACAAATAGCAGAGTGGATTAGAAACCCAAATCCTACCATATGTTGTCTACAAGAAACACACATGATGTGGGTAGATACTCACAAGGTTAAGAATTAAATGTTGGAGCAAAATTTATTGGGCCTCAACTGAGAGAAAGAAGGAAGGGGTTGCAATCATGATATCTGACAAAGCCAAAGTAAAAATAGATCTGATTAAAAGGGATTGGGAAGGTAACTACATACTGATAAAAGGCAGTATAGATAATGAGGAAATATCAGTAATCAATATGTATGCACCAAATGGTATAACACCCAAATATCTAAAAGAGAAACTAGTGGAGTTGAAGGAGGAAATAGATAGTAAAATTATACTAGTTAAAGACCTGAACTTACCACTATCAAATTTAGAGAAATCAAATAAAAAATAAATAAGAAATAGTTAAGAGATGTGAATGAAATCTTAGAAAAATTAGAGTTAATAGATATGTGGAGAAAAATAAATAGGCACAAAAAGGAAAACACCTTCTTTTCTGCAGCACATAGTACATTCATAAGGATTGACAATGTACTAGGGCATAAAAACATGACACACAAATTTAGAAAAGCAGAAATAATACATGTTTTTCAGATGGTATTTTGAAAAAAAAACAAACAAAATAGACAAAGTACAGGTCAATCTAATAAAAAAAGGAAAGAAGAAAACCAAATTAACAGTATCAAAGATGAAATGGGAGACCTCACCTCATTTCAGATCATAATGCAATAAAAATAATAATTAGTAAGGGTACATGGAGAGGCAAATCAAAAATTAATTTGGAATTAAACAATACGATTTTTCCAAAATCAGTTAGTTAAAAAACAAATCATAGAAACAATAATTTCATTGAAGAAAATGACAATGATAAGACATCCTTTCAAAATCTATGGGATGCAGCTAAAGCAGTACTCAGGGGGAAATTTATATCCTTGATTTCATATATTAACAAATTAGGGAGGGCAGAGGTCAAAGAATTAGACATGCAAATCAAAAACCTTGAATGTGAACAAATTAAAAATCCCCAGATAAAAACCAAATTAGAGATCCTAAAAATTAATGGAGAAATTAATAAAATCAAAAGTGAAAGAACTATTGAATTAATAAATAAGACTAGAAGCTGGTATTTTGAAAAAAAAAACAAACAAAATAGACAAAGTACTGGTAAATCTAATAAAAAAAGCAAAGAAGAAAACCAAATTAACAGTATCAAAGATGAAATGGGAGACCTCACCTCTAATGAAGAGGAAATTAAGGCAATCCTTAAAAATTATTTTGCCCAATTATATGGCAAAATGTATGGCAATCTAGGTGATATGGATGAATATTTACAAAAATATAAATTGCCTAGATTAAGAGAAGAAAAATAGAATTCTTAAATAATCTCTTATCAGATAAAGAAATTGAATAAACCAGCAAAGAATTCCCTAAGAAATAATCCCCAGGGTCTGATGAATTCACAAGTGAATTCTATCAAATATTCAAAGAACAACTAATCCCAATACTATACAAACAATTTGACATAATAAGCAAAGAGAGAGTTCTACCAAATTCCCTTTATGACACAAGTATGGTACTGATGATTCCAAAGCCAGGCAGGACAAAAACAGAGAAAGAAAACTATAGACTAATCTCTGTAATGAACATAGATGCAAAAATCTTAAATGGAATATTAGTAAAAAGACTACAGCAAGTGATCACAAGGGTAATTCATTATGATTAGGTGGGATTTATACCAGGAATGCAAGGATGATTCAATATTAGGAAAACCATCCACAAAATTGACCATATCAACAAGCAAACCAACAAAAATCACATGATTATCTCAAAAGATGCAGAAAAAGCATTTGACAAAATACAACATCCATTCCTATTGAAAACACTAGAAAGTATATGAATTGAAAGATTTAAAATCATCAGCAAACATCATCTGCAATGGGAATAATCTAGATGCATTCCCAATAAAATCAGGAGTGAAAAAATGATGCCCATTATTACCTCTATTATTTAACATCATACAAGAAACATTAATAGTAAAAATTAGAGAAGAAAAAGAAATTGAACGTATTGGCAATGAGGAGACCAAGCTATCACTCTTTGTGGATGATATGATGGTCTACCTAATGAATCCTAGAGAATCCACCAAAAAACTAGTGGAAATAACTTTAGCAAAGTTACAGGTTACAAAGTAAACCCACATAAGTCATCAGCATTTCTATATATTTCCAAAACATCTCTGCCACAAGTTAGAAAGAAAAGTTCCATTTAAAATCACCCTAGACAATATAAAATACTTAGGAATCTAACTGCCAAGACAAACATAGGTACTATTTGAATACAACTACAAAATCCACAATCCACACAATTAAAACAAATCTAAATAATTGGAAAAACATTAATTGCTCATGGGTAAGACAAGCTAACATAATAAAAATGACAATCCTACCCAAACTAATTTACTTATTTAGTGCCTTACCCATTAAACTACCAAGAAACATTTTTACTGAATTAGAAAAATACTATAACAAAGATCATTTTGGAAGAACAAAAAAATCAAGAATATCAAAGGAAATATCAAAAAAAATGTAAAAAAGGTGGCGTAGCAGTACCAGTACTAAAACTATACTATAAAGCAGTGGTCATCAAAACAATATTGTACTGGCTAAGAGACAGAAGGGAGGAGCATTGGAATATACTTGGATTAAGTGACCTCAGTAAGACTATGATAAGCTCAAAGATCCCAGCTTTTGGGAGATAAGTCCAGTATTTGATAAAAACTTCTGGGAAAATTAGAAAACAGTATGGGAGATATTAGGTGTAGACCAACATCTCACACTCAACATCAAGATAAACTCAGAATGGGTGAATGACTTGAATAGAAAGAAGAAAACAATACATAAATTAGGTGAATACAGAATAGTATACTTGTCAGATCTTTGTGAAAGGAAAGATTTTGAGATCAAGCAAGAGTTAGAAAAAATTTCAAAATATAAAATAAATAATTTTGATTACATTAAATTAAAAGGTTTTGTACAAACAAAACCAATGCAACTAAAATAAGAAGGGAAGCAATAAATTGGGAAACAATCTTTATGACAAAAAACTCTAACAAAGATCTAATGGCTTAAGTTTATAAAGAGCCAAATCAATTGTAGAAAAAAAATCAAGCCAATGTCCAATTGATAAATGGGCAAGGGACATGAATAGGCTGAATATTTTCTGAATATTCAGAAAATTTGAATATTTTCAGATAAAGAAATTAAAACTACAAATAAATACATGAAAAAATGGTCTAAATCTCTAGCAGTTTGGCTAACATGACAGCAAAGGAAAGTAAAAATGTTGGCAGGCAATGTGGCAAAGTCAGGACATTAATTCATTGCTGGTGGAGTTATGAATTGATCTAACCATTCTGGAAGGCAATTTGGAACTATGCTCAAAGGGCGCTAAAAGACTGCCTACCCTTTGATCCAGCCATAGCATTGCTGGGTTTGTACCCCAAAAATATAATAAGGAAATAGACATGTACAAGAATATTCATAGCCACACTCTTTGTGGTGGAAAAAATGTATAATGAGGGGATGTTGTATGATTGGGAAATGGGCCAACAAATTGTGATATCTGTTGTTGATGTAATACTATTGTGCTCAAAGAAACAATGAAGTGGAGGAATTCCACATGAACTGGAATGACCTCCAGGAATTGATGCAGAGAGAAAGGAGCAGAACCAAGAGAGAATGATACACTGTGGTACAATTGAACATAATGGACTCCTCTAAGAGTAGCAATCAAAAATCCAGGACAATTCTGAGGGATTTATAAGAAAGAACACTATCCACGTTCAGAAGAAGATCTGTAGGAGTAAAAACACAGAAGAAAAACAACTGCTTGATCACATGAATCAAAGGGGATATGATTGGGTTTATAAACCCTAAATGATCACCTTAGTGCAAATATCAATAGTATAGAAATAGGTATTGACCAATGACACATGTAAAATCCAGTGGAATTGTATGTTGGCTATGGGAGGGAGTTGGGGGTATGGGAGTAAAAGAACATGATTTTTGTAATCCTGGGAAAATACTCTGAATTAATCAATTTAAATTTTTTTAAAAAGAATAAGATATCAACTAAAAATAAAAAATGAGAAACTTGTGGTTTCCTAGAATGCATACTGAATGGAAGGGACCTTGATGATCAGTCATTCAGTCCATCCCAATTTATTTTATATGAGGGAAAATTAATTCTGAGGGGGGAAGTGATTTTCCCAAATACTTATACAGAATTAAAGAGTCAGAACCAGAACCCAAGTCATTTGACTCCTAAGCTGGTGCATTTTCTATGTTACTATATATAGTGACCTGATAGGAAACTAAGTGGTACTGTGGATAGAGGGCTAACATCCAAAAAAATGAGCTGGAGAAGGAAATCTTAACCAATGTTGTATTTTTGCCAAGAAATCCCCAAATGGGGTCACAAAGAGTTGGGAACAACTGAAAAAACTACTGAACAAGAAATTGTGTCTTTAGTCAATTTTTTGTAAAGAAATAATATTTTAAATATTTTGAAGAAATCTTCCTATGAATAATTTTATAAATGGAAGAATCCTTTGTAATCTGCACAATTATCCCCTTCATTTATTTGCTTTATAAATACAGATTTTATATTTCAGGCTTTATTAAGTAGGAACAAGTGAGTTCAGTTTTCCTAGATTCTGATTTCACACAGTTGTTACAGGTAAACTTTCTGGAATTGGGGATTTCAAAATATAACACCTAGTGATTTTTGTTTTTTAAGTACATAATTTTATTAGTTTTAGCTCTTTGGTTACCATTTAAAAATGAATAAAACATATCATTATATACTGCTTAGGCTGAGATGATGCTCCTGGCTTATTCTTTTTCTGTAGGACTGCCATTTTGTGGGGGTTTGGCAGGGGGAGAAAGAGTATTTTATTTGTAGTTCCACTTACAATCAATCGCTGCATGGTGACATTGAGTGAAGGCAGGGAGCCAGAGCTCTGTGGAACTCTTTCAGTGAAACAGTACAATTAGAGATCCCCAGTTCAGGCCCTCATTACCCCTGGAGGTCTATACAGGGATTGAATTTGCAAACTTGTCCTCATTAGTACCAGGCTCTAATCAACTGAACTGACCCAGATAATCATTTAAGATGTTACTAGAATTGAAAGTATTTAGAAGGAACTAAATACAAGCAAAGCAGCTCTTCAAGAAAAGGCAAACTGTAAGGTTATAATCTAATTCCTGTGTGTAGAGTTGATGCACTTTTTAATCCTAAAAGCATTTTTGCAGTGTTGGAATCCAATCTCAAAAGGTTTTGACCTTCATGTACTTATATTTTTTCCTACATTGAATCTGTCTTAATAGCAATTGCTCCTGAAAATCGTAAACAGAATTTTGAAGAGGCATTTGTGTACCTTAGACAAGGCTTGAAAACTGAGTTTCAGGCATTTGTAAATTATATTATATTGTCCTTTTTGACTGAGAGCCTTCAGTGTAATATGTGTAGTTTATAATATCTACATGGCAAAGACAGTACAACTTGTGAAGTTTCAAATATCTGTACTTCTAGAAAGTAGCATTAAAAGTGTTTCTCTTTGTTCACTTTAATATATTGTGTTTGAAGTGGTTGCCTACGTGGCTTTTCTTAGTCATGATCTGACCTTAAAGAACACGTATAAAATATGGGTATTAAAGGCCTTTTTTAAAATCTTTTTTATCACTTTTATTGTTCTTTTTATTTTTGAACACTTTACTTTTTTTAGTAAAATAAATACTTTAATGGAGTGAGTATGACAAATCATAGTGCAAAGAAAGGGGGGAAATATTTTATGGATAGTAGACTTTATTGTAGTTTATAGACAGTAAACCTAATTCACTGAGGTAGAGTTGACACTATAAAATCAGAGACATAGAAATTGCATGTAGAAGAAAATTGAAACGTGTTTGGCTTACCTCAATATTATAGTGCATTGATTTCATTGAGTTCAATTATTTACTTATTCACCAGATACTTGGTGCTTAGTATAGTATAGGCACCAAAGAAATTACAAAGAAAAATCAAACATGATTCCTACACTTATGGGATTCATTGTCTACTGGGAGAAGTAAGGTATGTACCTAATTAAAAGGAAAAGCAGAATGGGAAAGTGCTGTGAGCAAGATAGCCTAACGAGGTTTGAAAAGTTGGTGATATTGTGTGTGTGTGTTTGTGTGTGTGTGTGTGTGTGTGTGACAAAAGACCTGGAGATATAGGAGGATAGAAATATAGAGCCAGGGATAGGTGGGAAAGCAAAGAAACAGAGGCAGAGACAGACAGAGAATGCAGAGGGCAGAATATAAATGAAGTGGAAGATTTTATGACAATTGGCATTTGAATTGTATTTTAAAGGATGATTTGGGTTGAACTGGGCAGCTAGGTGGCAAAATGGATAGAGTGTTGGGCTTGACCACAGGAAGTTTCATCTTCCTGAGTCTAAATCTAGTTTCAGATTCTATTTGACCTAGGGAAAATCATTTATTCCTGTTTATCTCAGCTTTTTCCTCTTTAAAAAATTAGACAGTTATTCTTTATTAAGATATGATGCTAAAAGTTATAAGGGATTTTGTTAGAACACATTGGGAAAATAAAGTAGCTTTAGTTTTAATAACTTCTACTTCAGAGAAATCTTAAAGGAATTCATGTCAAAGTCCAAGTATTAGTTCAATGTTTCTCATTTAATTCCATGATCTTCACAGGAAGGTCTTTTGCAATAGAATATGCTCCTATACAGCTGAGACACTTATAGTTTTTAAATTTTCTTTACCATTACTCCTTGGCCAGCTTCTGGTATAATCCCACATAGCAAGTCAGTCTTCATTGTAATTAGGTCAGGAGCCCCCTCTTCCCTTATTCCCTTCCTATGACTTCTTTGTTGTTGGGCACTTGCTCTAGCACCAGGAATGCCTCTTGCTGATCTAGGACCACCTCTCTGTGAATAAACAGCTCTACCATGAGGAGAAGTAGCCCCATAACCTCTGGAAGGAGCAGCACCTCTTGCTCATCCTCCACCCTTTCCTCTAGCTCCAATTTGAAAACCTTAATAACTATAGTATGTATCTTAATATCCACAATGGTAGTTATAGTAATCATATACATAATAATCTTCAGGAGGATATTGTGAATTTTAGATTTACTCCACTCTTCTTAGTCTAAGAAAAGAGGAATGTCTACACCCCTACTTAAGGATTAAGTATTGAGGATGGCCTATGACAAACATGTACTAGCAAATGACAAATCAGAAACAACTGACATGCCCCTGGGATGTCCTAAGTCAAACTTGGGCTACCATTGGTACATGTGAGACACAGGAATGTGATATAAAAATGGTCTTTATATTTCACATCACTTCCTCTCTCCAGGCTCTTTTGGAGGAGAGATGGCTCTGGCGGCAGTGTACTGAGCATCTTGGCATCTTGGCATCTTGGCATGGTGGCAGCTATTGTCTGGGTTTGGTGGTGAGTTTCCTTGATACAATACTGGGAGAAGCTTAGTAGCCTAGTTCAGGTGATGAATCTTCACTGGGCTCTCTCAGAGTTTAGGCTGATTCTTTTCTCCTTTACCTTCCAAACACTATGCTCTTAGGAAAGCCTCTAATCTTCTTCAAAGACCTCATGGCAGAGGTCTTTGAACTCCCCATGGCAAAGGCCAGGTGGGAGAAATTCTATACTCTTTCCCTCTCTCTTCTCCTTAATTCCTTTCCTCTATATTAATTAAACCACCATAAAATTTCCAAACTGACTTGGGTATTTTATTTGGGATATTCCCTGGTGACCAAATTAATTTAGATTAAATCACAACTCTAAAATTACCCTTACATTATCCAAAACCACCTCTACCTCCATGGCCTCAACGTTTCATTGGAGAAGAAATGGTAAAGCACTCCTACATCTTTGCCAAGAAAATTCCAAATTTTGTCACAAAGACCTAACAGAAACAACTAAACAACAGTAGGAGTTGGACAAGCTGAGCTAGAATGGAAAAATATTTTGGGTAGAAAGGGAACATTTAAAATTTTTAAATGGAGATGAGAATGTTTGGGTGTCTTCAGAGAATAGAGAATAATTCATCTAATTCTGGAGTGTGAAAGATCATAATAGGAGAGAAGTTTGCAAAGGCAGGTTTGGGACAAATCATGAAGGCATTAAGCAAAGGGGTTTAGATGTCATTCATTGCTAGTATTTTTTCCATAAAAATTCATAGGTAGTAAGTTTTTAGAAGTATTCATGTGTATACACGGGAGGGGATTGATAGGATCAATGCTATAGTATAGCAAGATTAATCTGGCTTCAATATATAGTATAGTTTTGAATGGAGAAATAATCAAGTTAGGGAGAATAATGGTTTGGCAGTTATTGAGTAGTCCAGGTGAAAGAAAGTTAATTAGAATCCTAGGCCTAAATATACTACCAACTAGATGTATGAATTTAGGCAGGTCACTTAACTTCTATGGAATCCAATTTCCTCAACTCTAAATTGAGGGGATTATTTCTAACTTGAAGATACTCTCTAATCTGAAATTCCTAATTTCATTGGTGATATCTGAGAGAAAACTTTTTGTAGTATTAGGGACAGACACCAAATTGAAAGAGATTGAGAAATAAATACCTAAATGAAATTTAAGGGAATGAGAAAGATTCAATGGAAACTCAAATGTATGGCAGAATTTAAAGAATTTGTTTTGTTTTAGGTTGTGAGAGACCTAAATTTCCTTCTCCAATGGACCAAAGAAAGAGATAGAAGAGAAAAAAATTTGTTGGGGTAAAGTCCTTAAGGAAGTAGGAATGCAATTGAAGACCTAAAGTAAAGAGTTAATTTTAGAAATGAGAGGTCACAGTTCTTTTGTGATATAAAGATGCTATATACAGCTTCTGAAAATACACGTTAGGGAAATAGATTAATTTCCAGTTCAAGAGGATATTAGAAATATATCTGGAGTGGCTTCTGAAATACCTTCTCATAAAGACTTAGATCTTACTAGATTAAGCACCAAGCACTGCCATAAGACATTAGACACACACACACACACACACACACACACACACACACACACACACATACACACACAGAATTTCTCTTATACAAACTAAAACACTGTATTCTCTCTATTTTTTAAACACTTACCTTACATCTTAGAATCAATACTGTGTATTTGTTCTAAGGCAGAAGAGCAGTAAGGACTAGGCAATGGGGGTGGGGGGTTTAAGTAACTTGCCCAGGGTCACACAGCTAGGAAGTGTCTGAGGTCAGATTTGAACCTAGGACCTCCATCTCTAGCCCTGGCTCTCAATCCACTGAGATACCCAGATGCCCCCTAAAGCATATTTTCCCATGGTTACATGACTCATAATCCCCCCCTTGCCCCACTCCCTTCTCCCCCCTCCCAATGCCAAAAAGCAGTTCCATTGGGTTATACATGTAATCATTGTTCAAAACTTATTTCCATGTTGTTCATATCTGCAATAGAGTGATCTTTTAACATCAAAACCCTAATCGTATCCTTATCACACTACATGGTCGATCATATATTTTCTAATGCATTTCTGGTTCCATAGTTCTTTCTCTGGATGTGGATAGTGTTCTTTCTCCTAAATTCCTATGGATTATCCTCTGTCATTGCATTCTCAGTGGTAGAAAAGTCGATTACATTCAATGGTGCCACCATATATCATTCTCTGTGTACAATGTTCTCCTTGTTCTACTCCTTTCGCTCTGCATTATTTCCTGGAGGTTGTTCCAGATCACATGGAATTCCTCCAGCACTATATTCTTTACATACCCTGGAGATTGACTTGGGTATTACTGGGAATTACCTGCTTTTGTTCTGGGAGTGGACAATACAATTAATCTTAAATCACAGGGGTCAGTTAGTTCAGCTCTGGTTTACCTACATTTGTTACAGCTTATCCTGTTTAATTATCTTACATAATTCTCCTCCTGAGCACTGACCTAATGGTAGCTCAATGAAGCTATGTGAGCTTTTTTTTTTTTTTGCCATTTCTGACTCAGTGCTGAAATATATCCATCCACTAGTGTTCCAGTATTCACTGACCTTGGTGCTGACCAACTTTCTGATAGCAATGCAGTGTTGCAACCAGTGTTGAGGATAGGTGAAAATGAAGAGAAATTTCGAGGTAGAAATGATGAAAGTTGAGAGAGCTCATATTTGTTGGCTCTGTATAGTTCAGTAGGAAAAGGGTAGAGACATTTATAGAGGGTGAGAGGACCTGGGTATCGTAAGAGTTTTGGAAATAGAATGTTATAAAATAGCTTCTGTGAGAATCAGACAGTCTATTAAAGCTTAATAACATAAATATTGAGTATTATTAAAGTCCTACCTGAGGTTATATAGCATCAATTTGTAGTAGAAAATGATTGGCCTGGTTTGTGACTTTCTCAACCATATTTGGCCGACCAGGAGTAAAAGCAGAGGAAACAAATAAAGAGGGATGATCTAGGAATAGGGATTAAATAGGGATTAACAAGAATGGTACTGCTAAATAGAAATAATTAATTATTTTAGCAAAGTTGCAGGATACAAAATATAAACCCATATAAATCATCAGCATTTCTATATATTTTATTTTCAACAAAATTCAGCAGCAAGAGTTACAAAGAGAAATTCCATTTAAAATCACTCTAGACAATTTAAAATATTTAGAAATCTATCTGCCAAGACAAACTCAGGAATTATATAAACACAACTATGAAACTCTTTACACAAATAAAACTAGATATAAATAACTGAAAAAACATTAATTGCTCATGGATAGGATGAACTAATATAATAAAAATAACAATCCCACCTAAACTAATTTACTATTCAGTGCCATGCTGATCAAACTACCAAAAACATTTTATAGAATTAGAAAAAATTATAACAAAGTTCATTGGGAAGAACAAAAGATCAAGAATATCCAAGGGAACTAATAAAAAAAAAAGTGAAGGATGGGGTCCTAGCAGTACCAGATCTTAAACTGTACTATGAAGCAGTGAAATAAAAATAATATGGTACTGATAACAGATAGAAGGGTGGATTAATGGAATAGACTAGGGGTAAATGACCTCAGTGAGTGTAATGAAGAAGAGATGATGAGGAGAAGGAGGGAATAGGGGTGAGAGAGAGTGAAAAAAATCTTCTATTTACTCTTCTCCTTCCTTACTTCTGGGTGGAGATAAGCCAGATCCTGTCCCCTTGAAGAAAGGAATATGCCTCCATAGAGATATTTTCTGGGAGATGGAGGATGGGAGATGAGAGTGGGATTGCCTCAGAAAGATGCCTGGATGCCTCCCTCAGAGGAGCCTAGGGCTCCTGAGGTCAAATCTGTCCTTGAGGGGCAAGATGATCTCTTATGCTTCTGCTTTCCCCAGGGACATTAACTGTCAGGTTCCTGCAGGATCTTAGGAGTGGTTAACTGCCAAGGAAAAAAAATAATTCCTTTTGTCAGACAATCTTGAATCACTGGGGTCTGGAAGTCAACCTTCTCTTGGGGAGAGGTTTGACCATCCCAAATCTTTAACACCCTTAACTATGTTGTTTAGAGACTGGCCCAAACCTAAATCCTAAATGTCAAATAATTTATTGAGGTTCAAGCAGGAAGGGGATGTCAGGCAGATAAGTGGGTAAAAAAGGGAAGTCCTACAGATTTCCCCTCTTGAAAGTCCCACCCCCCCCCAGAGTCTGGAGGTCATAGGCTTCTCAGCCCTGACCTCTTCATTTTGCCAACTGCTTTCTTGCCCCTACTCTCAACTAGCTAGATCTTAAAAGTATGAGTCCAGGGACATATAAGGGAGAGAGAGAAAGGGAGAGAAATCTTAGGAGAATCATCTGTGGATGGCTCTGTTCAAAAGTCCAAATCCACAATCCCCCTTGAGGATTTTAGACTGCTGAAAGTGAAAGCCTCAGTGGATGTGTTCAGGGTTTCAGAAGGGATAGTAGATCTCCAAAGAAATAGGCTTCTTCTCAGCTTCAGGGAATCCACTTCTCTCCTCTCCCTTCCCAGCTGGAAGTGAGTTGCCAGTTGGATCTTCAAACTTCTGATTCTCTCTTAAAATTCTCAGCTTTTTTTCCTTTGCCCCTCCTCCACTCTCTCTTCAGCTGGTCTCTCCAAGAGACTTGTCTCTCCTCAATGTAGAATCTCTCTTCTTTTATCTTACACAGGAGAGTGTTCAATATATCCAAAGATCCCAGCTTCTGGGACAAAAATTCACTATTTGACAAAAACTTCTGGGAAAACAATATGGGAAAAATGTTTACATCAACATCTTATACCCTATACCAAGATAAATTCAAAATGGGCAAATGACCTAAATATAAAGAGTGAAATCATAAATAAATTTGGTGAACATAGAATACTATACCTGTCAGATCTATGGGAAAGGAAGGAATTTAAGACCAAGCAAGAAAAAGAGAATATTACAAAATGTAAAAAGATTAATTTTGAATATATTAAATTAAGAAGGGTTTGTACAAACAAAACCAATGCAACCAAAATTAAAAGGAAAACAACAAAGTAGGGAAAAATTTATAACCCTATTCTCTGACAAAAGTCTAATTTCCCAAATATGTAAGGAACTAAGTCAAATGTACAACAAATCAAGCCATTCCCCAAATGGCAAATGGTCAAGGGATATGAATAGGCTGTTTTCAGATGAAGGAATCAAATCTATCAATAATCACATGAAAATTTGTTCCAAATCCCTCCTAATTAGAGAAATGCAAATCAAAACAACTCTGAAGTACTACCTAACACCTAGCAAATTTGCCATTATGAAAGTAAAGGAAAATAGTAAATTTTGGCAGGGGTGTGACAAAATTGGGACACTAATGCTAGTGGATTTGCAAATTGATCCAACCATTCTGGAAGACAATTTGGAATTATGCCCAAAGGGCTTTAAAAGAATGCATACCCTTTGATCCATCAATACCACTAATAGGTTTGTACCACAAAGAGGTAGTAATGAAAAATATTTGTACAATAATATTTATAGCTGTGCATTTTGTGGTGGCAAAATTTAGAAAACGAGGAGGTGTCCCTGGATTGGGGAATGGCTGAACAAATTGTAGTATATAATGTGATGGAATACTATTGTGCTATAAGGAATGATAAGCTGCTTGATTTGCATACAAGCTGAAAAGACCTCCATGAACTAATGTGGAGTGAAATGAACAGAACCAAGAGAATATTGTACATGGAGACTGAAAAGCTGTGGACTGATCATATGTAACTGACTTTGCTACTGATAGCAATGAAATGATCCAGGACAATCCTGGGGGACTTATGAGAAAGAACGCTACCCACATTGAGAGAATGAACTGTGGGAATAGAAACACAGAGGGAAAACATTACTTTTTTTACTGGTTTATATGGGTATTGGATATGGGGTTTTGGTTTTTAAAAGATTATTACAAAAATGAATAATATGGAAATAGGTCTTGAATGATAATACATGTATAACCCAGTAGAACTGGTTGTTGGCTCTGAGAGGGGGAGAGGAAAAGGGTAGGGAAAAACATGAATCATGAAATTATTGAAAAATACTTAAATATAAAAAATGTAAAACAAAAACAAACAAACAAACAAACAAAAGGAATGGTACAGCTAAAGGCCAAGGGGGTAAAGGAGTCTAGAGTGATATATGAAAAAGTGAATTGGTTGATCAAAGATCTAAGCTAGATACTGAGCTAAGTAACCCCAGAATAAAGGAATTGGTTTGGGGTAACTGTTAGCCAATAGTTAATCAATAGGCATTGAATAATTACTTTACTAAGTACCAGGTATTATACAAATAGAGAAGAGTCTAGGCATTTAGAAGTCATGAAGAAACTATAGAATATGTTCAGTACCGTTGGTAGAGTGGAAAGAGGAAAAGGTGGCAAGATAGGTCCTATGGTCTGAAAGGGGAATTTCAAAATTTCAAAAAAGTATATGTTTTTTTTTTTTTTTGATGGGAGGCTGAAGGGAAATGGATCACTGGCTTGTGTTTTGAAGGTAAAGAGTCTGTGAAGCCAGGATTTAGAAACTGCTAATGTTTAAAGGAAGGACAATAACTAAGTTAAGTTAGAAGATATGTGTTTAGATCCTGGTTCTGTTCCTTGCTAACTCTTTAAGTTTGGGCAAAACACTAAACTGCTATGTCCTCAGTTTTTTCTTTGTAAAATTATGAGGTTTTACTCAATGGACTACTGATGTACTTTTCAATTCTAATTCTTTTACACTATGAATGTTAAAATGATAGAAAATGGTATCCAGGAAAGGAGTAAAAGTTAGGACAGGTTAAATCAAACTGTGTAAGTTTAAGATTGAGTTGTATAAAGGTCGAAAAATGGGTGAAAATAGCTGCTTATGAGGGGCACTGAGTTGTGGGGACATTTTCTCCTAAGGTTGTGGATGGTGATCACAGGCAAGAAGGAGGGAGAGCCTTGGGAGGCAGACTTGAGAGAACATGTTAGTAATAAGTCATTGAAAAACATTTAAATTTGAAAGGGTCTTTAGAAACCATGTAGTCCAAATCCCTCATTTTATACATCAAGCCCAGAAAAATTAAATGAATTTTCTGGGATCACACAGGTAAGAACTAGCAGAGTTAGGTTTCACTCAGGTGTTAGAAGGAAAGTAGGCTAGGGACAGTTGCTGAGTAGGCTAAACAATTACTATCCTATTGTGGCACAAACCAGTACCCAAGCATACATTTATTTAAATGACCAGTTGGTGAAATGGTAGGTCTTGGAAAACTTGCCTCCTCTGGAGTACTAGATTAGAACAAATGATGGGGACAAGAGGAATCAAGAGGAAAAAAAAATCAGTCACTGAAGTCTCATACGAAATTCTGTTTAGTAGGCAATCCACTTACCTGGTAAAATAAAATGTAATGTAAAGCTGCAAGCTTTTGCTTCATTAATTTGTTTCACATTAAAGTTCACAACTGGCAAGAAAAATAGTAAGTAAGTAACCATGTATTTGCCCCAAAATCCTAAGAGAAAAATGAGGCACTCAATTTGCTTTTTCTTGGGCATTGCTAGCTCAGAAATCAACATCCTGGAAATACTTGCACTTGGAGAAATAAAGTTTCCACTGTCATTAAAAAAATAAAGCATTCAGATAAAAGCTAACAGTGTTAAGCAGAAAGAAAATTAGTTAATGCTAAAAATGCTAATAATTTAAAGTAATGATTAAAAAGATTATTTTTGCTTCAATATGCCTTACAAAAAAAGGACAAGTCTTATCTACATAATTACAGAGCACTTATTTGCCTCCTTTCTTTACCAACCCCACTCCACCTCAATTTTTGGTCATCTCTTTATTTCTGGATTTCATCAATTAATGTATCCAAGGTATCACCAACATCCAGATCACATTACAATGCATTTTGACATCTTGAAACTGCCAAGAGTCTTTTTGTTTCTTTGCTGATATTTTTCTTATTTCCAATATTGTTCTTATTTCTATTAAAAAAAAACTGGTCTCATACACTCCTTGATGGCAGGGACTCTGTCACTTTCCCTTCATGTTTTGAAGCTTTGACACCTAGCATAGTATACTACACACAGGAGGAATTTAATAAACATTCACCAAATTGATTTTTGTTTTTGTTTCCTGATAGTTAAAGAAGATACAGATTTCTATCCCTTCTTGCTATGCCTTGAGCTTATTTTGTACTTACTGCTATACTCTGATAGAGAAACCTATTTTATTTTCTACGACTGTGAAAATATATTCAGAATTTTTAAATTCTCTATGATTTTTTCTTCTTCCCCTGTTGTAGTGAATACATATTAAAAGTATAACATTACTTAAGCAAATATAGGAGAAAACCCATTCTAGTCCTGAGACATAGGCCTTTCATTGTCCTGACTACTTTATTTAATTAAAAAGAGATACATTTAAAATATCTACTATGAGCAAGGCAATATGTTAGGAGCTGGTGATAGAAAGAGAAACAAAATAGTCTCTGATGTAAAGGAGTTTACATTCTACTGTGGAGAAATTATATGTTTATAGAAAGTATACACAAGACAGTTTGAAGAGGGGAAGAACATTAATAACTTGGAGGATTAAGGAAGGATCAATACTATCTATAAGGTTCTAAGGCAGAAGAGTGGTAAGGCCCCAGCAATGGGGGTTAAGTGACTTGCCCAGGGTCACCCAGCAAGCAAGTATCTGAGGTCAAATTTGAACCCAGGACCTTTCATTTCTGGGCCTGACTCTCAATCCACTGAGCTACCCAGCTGCCCCCTCCAGATCAAAATATTAATATGAAACTTGCCTAGATAGGTTGTTTATAGTTAGTGGGAGGTTTTGAGCACCAGGTTGAAGAATTTGTATTTTATAGTGGAAGCATCAGGAGTCACTGTTCTTTTGTTTGTTTGGTTTTTAGCAGAGCAGTTGGGTTATACCTATGCCTTTGGAATATGATGTTTCCTCCCTATGGAGAATAGAATGGAAGAGAGAGAAATTAGAATCATGGAAACCAGTTAGGAGTCTGATTCAAGTGAGCTTTGATGAAAACATGAATTAATGTAGTAACTATGTTAGTGGAGAGAAAGTAGAATTGCTTCTGGAAGCTAACCTCCACATATAAGACCTCTTCATTAATAAATATTGTTTTAAGAACATTTATCTCCATGTTTAGATGTCAAATTACTCAGATCTCTGGGAACAAACAGGGAGAAGGAATGGCTACAGATAATATATATATATATATATATATATATATATATATATACACGTATATGTATATATTTCATTTCCACAAAAGCACACAGTTGTGCTCCCTTTTCTCTGTTCTCACTGACACTATCAGAGTACAGATTCTTTTTCCCAACAACCCACCCTCCCAGGATCTTAAAACTTCCCTCTTCTAAGCACATCTGTTCCTTTCTCTTGCACCATTAAATTGCTTCAGAGATGACTAGTAATCAAGTATGGGGTCAGTTTGAGCTAAATCTATCCTTACCCCAAAGATTTAACCACTAATTTAAAGTATCTCCTAGAGGGAAATCTGCCATCAATCATTTTGTGATATGACACAATATGCCAGGAACTATCCAGTGAATTTGAGATGGAGCAATTTTGTTCAAGAAGGTCATAGTCTGATAATATTTTTTTTTACACTCAAGACTTCCCTCCCTCTCACTCAAATCTTTGTTTTTAGGGATATGTTTTTTTAAAAACTCTCCAACATATTTTTTCCTTTTAATTCTTCCCCATAATTTTAATCTAATGGGTATACATTTAAAATTTTTGTGTTTTTAATTGTTATTTTGATCTATTTTCTTTTCTAAGTATTAGTAGCTAATATTGTTTTTGACCCACCTACTGATAGATTTTTCTACTTCTATTTCTACTTTTGCCTTCCATCCTCCATAATCATGCCAGAAGGGTATCTCTTGTATGTTGAGCTAAATACTGACACCATATTAAATAAGGTAGAGGATGGTAAAAGAGAATTAAGATTTCAGGATAATATCTAGATCATGAAAGCAGGTGACTGGAAGAATGGTAGTGACTTTGCCAGAAATAGGAAAGTTGAAGGGGGAATGAGGGAATAATGAGCTGTCTTTTGGCCACGTTGAATTTGATATGTCCTTGGGACATCCAAGTAGAGATATCCCAGCAGGGATAAGTGTAGTGATACTAGTATTATGAGCCTGGGTGAGGGGTGGTATGGCAGTGTCCTCAACAGAGATAGGGAAGTTTGGAAGAATGATGTAGGAAAAAAATGACCAATTCTTTTCTTCTTGTCTTTGTGTTAAAGATATTTAAAAGAATGATTTCTCCATCAGTTTCAGATACTGAGCACCTGCATGACCCTAGACAAGTCACTGAACTGCTTTTAGCCTTGGTTTCCTTATTTTTATAATGGAAATAATAATAGTACCTGCTATATAGAATTGTTATATGAATTAAATGAAATAATATATATTTTGCAAAACCATAAAGTACTATATAACTACTAGCTATTAATTCCTGTTTCCTATAGGAATCCATTAGCTTAAGAAAAAAAAACTTAATAAGTTAGAGGTAACAAGATAATGTCATGGATAGAGCACTAGCCCTGGATTTTGGAAGACAAGGTCAAATGCTAACTCATATATTTATGAGCTGTGTAACCCAGAGCAATTCATTTAACCTCTATATGCCTCAGTTTCCTCAACTGTAAAATTTGGGTAACAAAAACCACTTACCTTCCAGGGCTATTTTAAGAATAGGATCAGATAAGATTTATAAAGTACTATGAGAGTCTTAAAGGACTACAGAAATTATCATTATCATCATTTCAAGAGAAGTAATTTTGAATTAGGTGTATTGTCAAGGCATCCTTGTTTCCACAGCTAGCTCTAGCTGCCACCAGTTTAAATTTATTTTGTACCTCTCTCCTGTACTTGTGATCTTCTTTGATAGTATGTAAACTCAAGATCAGCAACTGTTTCACTTTTGTCTTTGTATCCTTATTGCCTACCCCAGGGACTGATTGACTAATAGACTGATTCTGCATCTTTTCTTTTTTTTCTGCCTGTGCTGCTCCTAATACTTCTTCTTTTGTCTATCTGTTACTATCACCCATTGTAATTTGACTTGGATTGGGGATGGTTGGATGATCTATCAGCATTGTTGCTTTCCTAAGCAAAGCAAGTCCTTATGAACCTCATGGATGTCTATTGGCATGGCAAGTGTGCAGAAAAGGTTCCACTGGAAGACTTCCCTAAGGTGAGCTTCCTCACAGCCATGGTGACATCCTGCCAAAAGAGAACACTAAGGACTCCCAGGTGAGTTTTAATGTTGTGCTTTTAATGCATAGAAAATTATCATGAGTTTCCCTTGTACACTAAGCTGAGGCTATGAACCATATGCCCCCTCCACAGTCAACAGGGTAAGTGAAGGTAAGAAGAGCACAGATAAGTTAGTCACTGAGGAAGCAAATAGGGGATGGGTGACCTTGTCCCTGCTGAGTGCTCAGCTTGGTGATTTTTGCCAGATGGAATCTCTGAGGGCTTGGGGACATTCATCTGCCTTTGTTTATGTTTCTCTCCAGGTAGCTCCATGCTGATAGGAAATTAAAGGAGTCTATCAAATAGGGTTCTTGAGGTTGATAGACCTCAGGGAGTCTGGAGTCCATGTCATGGTAAGCTAACCTTATAATGACTGGAAATTATTTTGTTTAAGAAAGTTTATCTGTCTACTTTGGGGTTATATTGCTTAGACCTCTGGGAATGAGAAGAAGAAATGGCTCACAGGTGCTCTATATTCTACTTCAAAACAATTTCATTCTCTTTTGTCACTGACATCATTTTAATATAGATTCTCATCACCATCCACTCCTAAATTGTAGTTTTAGAGTCTGTCTTCTCATTCTGCTCTTTATGTTCTTGCCAGAAAACTTTCTCATGGCCTTTTATGACTATTCTTTTTTCAGAAATATTCACTGGCTCCATATTAACTTCCTGAATAAAGTTTAAACTTCTCTAGATAGCATTCAAGGCCTTTCACAACTTGGCATCAGAAAAATTCCAGCTTTATCATGTATTACTCATCCCTTTAATTTCTACTTTAGTTAAACCAGGTTGTGCACTTCCCACACACATACCCCTCTCCCTCTCTCTATAACTTTCCTTCTAGTTCTCCCTGTCCCCCCTCTCCTTTTCTCTCCTTATCTCTCCTTCCTCTCCTCTTCTTTCTCTCTCTGTTTCCTTCTCTCCCTCTCCCTTCCGCTTTCTCTAGTATACATTGGACTCTTATTCTTCTATATTATTACTGTCTACTATAAATGGTCTTACTCTTTTCAATCTGTTGAATTCCTTTCCACCTGTTGAATATAAAGTTGTCTTTCATTGCCCAACTCAACTATCGCCTGAAGCTTTACCTCTTACTATTCCCTAATGAAATTAATCTACTTTCTGTGCCAGAATGCTCTTGCTTTTTACCACTTATTTGTCTCTACTTGTACTATCTACTATGCTTGGAATATATTTTTTTCCTTTTTCATATATTAAATTTTTATATATAGATTAAAATCTGCTTTAAACCCAACCTTTTCTATGAAACCTTACCTGTACTCCCATGTTTGACAATCTTTTCTCACATTTCATAGTTTGTTGATTTGGCCCTCTCAAGAATTTTTCATGAATTTATATTTATACCATATTTAGCCAAAACACATCTATTAAGCATCAACTGTGTTACAGCTACAGTGCTACATACTGAGCACACACACAAAAAATGAAGCTGTTCCATTTTTTGTGAGAATTGAGTGAACCACACAGATTTTATTTTGTGACAATTCTGGAGCTCGCTCAATCCCCTTTCTATTCAATTATGGTCTAGTACAATTTCTGTTTTGTAAGAAAACTTTATGCAATTATGGGAATTGTGAAAAAGAAAACAACTTTATTGCATTGTTTGAAACTATTGCTGCGTGACTGGGTAACTCGACCACCTCTACTGTTGCTTAGAGACTCTTAACTAAGGACCTAAGTTATGCTGACCAGAAACCCAGTCAGATCTGAAGATTGATGCAAGAAATTTTCTTTCAATTATACATTTTAAGCAACCCATATGTCTTATCTAAAAACTGGCTCCATACTTGTCAGTTACTGTTCCCTTTGATTGAATGCAGACTCTTGAGGGGGAGGGATACCTCTTTTTCTGCCTGTAGGGAATTGTACTTCCTTTCTCAGATCTTAAAATTCATTCAGCCCTCTCCCAACTCAGAAAACCCTTCATCTTTCCTCCTATTTGAAATCAGATTGCCTAGTCATATCCTATTTATAGCTTATTAATTATTTTATTTTAATTCATAGAAATCTATTTCCTTCTGTATATGGTGTTAAATTTCAAGCTGAAGAGATCTATTCTCAATTTGTTATTCAATTGGCATTCATTGCTTAATGAATCAATATGCCTGGAAGCTCAAACCTTTGTTTATTCAGTGACTTCAGATTTCATCCATCATATACCTCAAATTGTCTCTATCAGGGAAGACAGTATATACATATGTACAAAATAGATTAAAATATGGTTATTTTTGTGGGTTGCAAGGGCACCAAAGGAGTTGAACATAAGGAAAGTTTACATGTAAAAGGTAGTAGTTGAACTGAGACTTAAAAAAAAAAAAACTAGAAACTCTGTGAGATGGAGAAAAGAGTGAATTGAAGTGCATTCCAGGCATTGTAGAGACTGGAAATGGAGGGTCATGAATAAGAAACAGTAAGAAAGCCAGTTTGAAAGGAATATGGAGTTTATAAAGAGGGCAAAAAGCATAATATGGCTGAAAGGTGACTTACAGTAAAATTGTGGAAGGCTTTGAATATAAAATAGAGTCATTTGTTGCAATGTTTGATTTAAAGAAAATAGGGAGTCACTGGAATTTGAATTAGAGATGTGACATCACCAGATCTGAACTTTAGGAAAATAATGTTGGCAAAATGGTTGGAGGATAGATGAAAAGGAAGAAATCTGAGGCACATGAATCAATAAGAAGGCCATTGCTAAATTGTAGGATAGAGATGATAAAGAAATGGAGTAGTGACTATCTGAGTCAAGAGGGATTCAAGATCCTATGAGAATTTATTTTTTATATGTTGTATTCTTTTTATATCAGAGTTCTGAATTATAAAGGTTTCAAATAAGTTCCTGTATATTAGGAAGAATTCCTGAACCAGTGTCTCAGACCTGGATTCACTCAAGTCTATAGATCTTTGCATTATCTTTGTCCTGGGGAATGTCATTCTTTCATAGAACAAGAATGTTCTGCAATGATACTTTTCCATTATAAGTGACTTGTCCGGCTGTAGGGATAGGGATGGATAGATAGTTTGATGGACCACCTCTTACTTAGCTGAAATAGTGAATTCCTAAAATATATTAATTAAGCTGCTTGACCCATCAGGTCATCCCTGGTCCTGTGAGAGACATGGAAACCTATAGTACTTTATTACTCATGGTGCTGGCCCAACCAATAAACCTGATATAATCAATGAAGTTATACACTTACACAATGAAGTTATACTCTTACACAGACATTAGTCTCAAAATCATTTTAGTCTTAACAATAGTGTGAAGGTACAGTCATCAAGATTTGGCAACTGATGGTAATATCACCACTACCATATCTATAGACTTGTCTGTAAATTTCATGAGGTCAAGGACATGCCTTGTTTAAGCATCATATCCCCCACAGCACCAAGTATAGTGTTCTGGACCAGTTGGTTTGTAATAAATTTGTTCACCTGAATTAAATCTAAGACTTGGGCTCTTTTAGCAGTTTCTCATTTATGACCATTTCTGTCTCCTTCTATTACTCCTTAAAGTTAGAGACTAAGAGGATAACTCTGTGGTGATGTACAATGAGATGTTTATATTTCCTCTCCATCATTGCCAACATACATAAATCTATCACAGTTTGGAACTGTTCTCTATCAGACTCTTGGAATATAGCTATATTCTCAGATCTTCCCAATGGTAGGTATTATGAACCCCTGGGGCTTAGGATGAGATCACTGGACACATTTGATTTTGTGTACTCACATGAGATTTTGAAACAGGCTTCTAGAAATGAATATTGATGCTTTAACTACCAGTACCACTTACTGAATCCCTAAATCATGACTTCAATGGAAACCCTAAGGCAATGTAATCTAATATCTCTTTGTCCACTGGGTCTCCTACAATTTCTTTATTAAAATGTTTAAAGCACTTAAGATAATTAATCATCGTCATCATAGCTAGAATTTATATAATGTTTTGAGATTTCTAAAGTGTTTTATATTTCTTATATTATTTGAGTTTATCTGCAACACCTTGAGGTAAGTGCTATTTTTATCCTCACTTCACAGATAAAGAAACTGAGTCTGAAGAAGGTAAATTCCCTATCTAGTGTTGTCACATAATTGGAAAGTTTCTAAGGCAGCATTTGAACTGAGGTCTTCTTGACTCTAATTCCATATTCTCCATGATACCTAGAGTCTCTCCCCACATTCCCCACTAATGTATGATTGTCCAGTTTACTAAGGGACCCAGGCCTGAAGATGGGACTAAACTTAGTTCTATTTCCGGGAAGCCTTTGAAGAAAGATGAGAAGAAGTAATAAATGGGAGTGGTTTGAGGAGTAGCTAAAGGGCCAGCTACCAGGAATGAATTTCTAATTGATGCCTGACATTCCAACATTAGCAAGTACCTCCTTTGAGTCAACTACATATAATAGCTAACATTTATATTATGCTTTATTTGAATAGTTTTTAATAAATTCTATCTCACTTTTTTTCCTTAAGCTTGGAAAAGTAGCTTTTATTATTAGCTCCATTATATAGATAAAGAAACTAAGGCAGCCAGAGGTAAAGTCCATTATCACACAACTACACAGCGAAGTAGTCAAGATATAAGTACAAATCTTTTACATTCCATGTCCACTCTGTCCTCTGAACCACCTATCTATCTAATCTCCTTGTATTAAAAAAGAAAACAAAACATCTAATTTGTGGAAAATGCAAACACATGCATATACCTCTTCTGGATATTTCTACCATCCTTCTTTTAAAAAAATCATTGATATGGCATATATGTAAAGTTACAAAGTCTCATAATAATAAGTATATGTCTCTTTCCCTCCTCCATTCCTTGGTAGATATATTCCTAAATATTTTATATTCTCTTGAGTGATTTTAAATGGAGTTTCTCTTTCTAACTCCTGCTGCTGAATTTTGTTGGAATTGCTGATGATTCATGTGGATTTATCTTGTACCCTGCAATATTGTTAAAGTTGTTAATTATTTCCACTAGTCTTTTAGTGGATTTTCTAAAATTCTTTAAGTATTTCATCATATCAGCTACAAAGACTGATAGCTGATAGATAGCTACAAAGATAGATAGATAGACTCCTCACTACTATTTTAATAGCTTCAATTTCTTTTTCTTCTCTAGTTGCTACTGCTAGCATTCCTATTACAATATTGAATAATAGAGTTGATAATGGGCATCCTTGCTTAACTCCTGAACTTATTGGGAAGGCTCCTAACTTGACTTGTCCCCATTGCAGATGATACTTGCTGATGTTTTTTTTTTTTTAATAAATTTTATTTGATAATTTCCAAGTGTTATTCATTAAAGACAAAGATCATTTTCTTTTCCTCCCCCATAGCCAATGCGTGATTCCACTGGGTATCATATGTATTCTTGATTCGAACCCATTGCCATGTTGTTAGTATTTGCATTAGAGTGTTCGTTTAGAGTCTCTCCCCTCAACCGCTGTAGTCAGGCAGTTGCTTTTCCTCAGTGTTTCTACTCCCACAGTTTGTCCTTTGTTTATGGATAGTGTTTTTCTCCTAGATCCCTGTAGATTGTTCAGGGACATTACACTGCCACTAATGGAGATGCCCATTACGTTCGATTATACCACAGTGTATCAGTCTCTGTGTACAATGTTCTCCTGGTTCTGATCCTCTCGCTCTGCATCACTTCCTGGAGGTAATTCCAGTCTCCATGGAATTCCTCCACTTTATTATTCCTTTTTGCACAATAGTATTCCATCACCAACATATACCACAATTTTTTTAAAAATAATATTTTATTTGATCATTTCCAAGCATTATTCATTAAAGACAAAGATCATTTTCTTTTCCTCCCCCCCGCCCCCACTCCCCATAGCCGACACGTCATTCCACTGGGTGTCACATGTGTTCTTGATTCGAACCCATTTCCATGTTGTCAATATTTGCATTAGAGTTTCGTTTAGAGTCTCTCCTCTGTCATGTCCCCTCAATCTCTATAGTCAGGCCATTGCTTTTCCTCGGTGTTTCCACTCCCATAGTTTATCCTTTGCTTATGAATAGTGTTTTTTCTCCTAGATCCCTGCAGATTGTTCAGGGACATTACACCACCACCAATGGAGAAGTCCATTACATTCGATTATGCCACAGTGTATTAGTCTCTGTGTAGAATGTTCTCCTGGTTCTGTTCCTCTCGCTCTGCATCACTTCCTGGAGGTTGTTCCAGTCTCCATGGAATTCCTCCACTTTATTATTCCTTTTTGCACAATAGTATTCCATCACCAACATATACCACAATTTGCTCAGCCATTCCCCAATCGATGGGCATCCCCTCGTTTTCCAGTTTTGGGCCACCACAAAGAGCACAGCTATGAATATTTTTGTACTAGTTGTTTTGTCCATTATTTCTTTGGGGTACAGACTCAGCAGTGCTATGGCTGGATCAAAGGGTAGACATTCTTTTGTCACCCTTTGGGCATAGTTCCAAATTGCCCTCCAGAATGGTTGGATCAGTTCACAACTCCACCAGCAATGAATTAATGTCCCTACTTTTCCACACCCCCTCCAGCATTCATTACTTTCCTTTGCTATCATGTTAGCCAATCTGCTAGGTGTGAGGTGATACCTCAGAGTTATTTTGATTTGCATCTCTCTGATTATAAGAGATTTAGAAAACTTATTCATGTGCTCATTAATAGTTTTGATTTCTTTATCTGAGAATTGCCTATCCATGTCCCTTGCCCATTTATCAATTGGAGAATGGCTTGATATTTTGTACAATTGATTTAGCTCTTTATAAATTTGAGTAATTAAACCTTTGTCAGAGGTTTCTATGAAGATTTTTTTCCCAATTTGTTGTTTCCCTTCTGATTTTAGTTACATTGGTTTTGTTTGTACAAAAACATTTTAATTTGACGTAGTCAAAATTATTTATTTTACATTTTGTGATTCTTTCTATGTCTTGCTTGGTTTTAAAGCCTTTCGCCTCCCAAAGGTCTGGCATGTATACTATTCTGTGTTTACCCAATTTACTTATGGTTTCCTTCTTTATGTTTAAGTCATTCACCCATTTTGAATTTATCTTGGTGTAGGGTGTGAGGTGTTGATCTATTTCTAATCTCTCCCACACTGTCTTCCAATTTTCCCAACAGTTTTTATCGAATAGTGGATTTTTGTCCCAAAAGCTGGGATCTTTGGGTTTATCATATACTGTCTTGCTGAGGTCACTTTCCCCCTGTCTATTCCACTGATCTTCCTTTCTGTTTCTTAGCCAGTACCAAATTGTTTTCATGACTGCTGCTTTGTAATATAGTTTAAGGTCTGGGACTGCAAGGCCCCCATCATATGTGTTTTTTTTTCATTATTTCCCTGGATATCCTTGATCTTTTGTTATTCCAAATGAATTTTGTTATGGTTTTTTCTTTTTTTTTTCCTTTTTTCTTTTTTTTATTTTATTTTATTTTTTTTAATATATTTTATTTGATCATTTCCAAGCATTATTCGTTAAAGACATAGATCATTTTCTTTTCCTCCCCCCCACCCCCCATAGCCGACGCGTAAGTCCACTGGGCATTAGATGTTTTCTTGATTTGAACCCATTGCTTTGTTGATAGTATTTGCATTAGAGTGTTCATTTAAAGTCTATCCTCTGTCATGTCCCCTCAACCTCTGTATTCAGGCAGTTGCTTTTCTCGGTGTTTCCACTCCCATAGTTTATCCTTTGCTTATGAATGGTGTTTTTTTTCTCCAGGATCCCTGAAAGTTGTTCAGGGACATTACACCGCCCCTAATGTAGAAGTCCATTACATTCGATTATACCACAGTGTATTAGTCTCTGTGTACAATGTTCTCCTGGTTCGGCTCCTCTCGCTCTGCATCACTTCCTGGAGGTTGTTCCAGTCTCCATGGAACTTCTCCACTTTATTATTCCTTTTAGCACAATAGTATTCCATCACCAACATATACCACAGTTTGTTCAGCCATTCCCCAATTGATGGGCATCCCCTCGTTTTCCAGTTTTGGGCCACCACAAAGAGCGCAGCTATGAATATTTTTGTACAAGTCTTTGTGTCCATTATCTCTTTGGGGTACAGACCCAGCAGTGCTATGGCTGGGTCAAAGGGTAGATATTCTTTTGTCGCCCTTTGGGCATAGTTCCAAATTGCCCTCCAGAATGGTTGGATCAGTTCACAACTCCACCAGCAATGAATTAATGTCCCTACTTTGCCACATCCCCTCCAGCATTCATTACTTTCCTTTGCTGTTATGTTAGCCAATCTGCTAGGTGTGAGGTGATACCTCAGAGTTGTTTTGATTTGCATCTCTCTGATTATAAGAGATGTAGAACACTTCTTCATGTGCTTGTTAATAGTTTTGATTTCTTTATCTGAGAACTGCCTATCCATTTCCCTTGCCCATTTATCAATTGGAGAATGGCTTGATTTTTTGTACAATTGATTTAGCTCATTATAAATATGAGTAATTAAACCTTTGTCAGAGGTTTCTATGAAGATTTTTTCCCAATTTGTTGTTTCCCTTCTGATTTTAGTTATATTGGTTTTGTTTGTACAAAAGCTTTTTAGTTTGATGTAGTCAAAATTATTTATTTTACATTTTGTGATTCTTTCTATATCTTGCTTGGTTTTAAAGCCTTTCCCCTCCCAAAGGTCTGACATGTATACTATTCTGTGTTTACCCAATTTACTTATGGTTTCCTTCTTTATGTTTAAGTCACTCACCCATTTTGAATTTATCTTGGTGTAGGGTGTGAGGTGTTGATCTATTCCTAGTCTCTCCCACACTGTCTTCCAATTTTCCCAGCAGTTTTTATCGAATAGTGGATTTTTGTCCCAAAAGCTGGGATCTTTGGGTTTATCGTATACTGTCTTGCTGAGGTCGTTTTCCCCCAGTCTATTCCACTGATCTTCCTTTCTGTTTCTTAGCCAGTACCAAATTGTTTTGATGACTGCTGCTTTGTAATATAGTTTGAGGTCTGGGACTGCAAGGCCCCCATCATATGTGTTTTTTTTCATTATTTCCCTGGATATCCTTGATCTTTTGTTCTTCCAAATGAACTTTGTTATGGTTTTTTCTAAATCAGTGAAGAAGTATTTTGGTAGTTCAATGGGTATGGCACTAAATAGATAAATAAGTTTGGGTAGGATGGTCATTTTTATTATATTGGCTCGTCCTATCCATGAGCAGTTAATGTTTTTCCAATTGTTCAAGTCTAGTTTTAGTTGTGTGGCGAGTGTTTTGTAGTTATGTTCATATAGTTCCTGTGTTTGTCTTGGGAGATAGATTCCTAGGTATTTTATTTTGTCTAAGGTGATTTTGAATGGGATTTCTCTTTCTAGTTCTTGCTGCTGAGCTGTGTTGGAGATATATAGAAAAGCTGATGATTTATGTGGGTTTATTTTGTATCCTGCAACTTTGCTAAAGTTGTTGATTATTTCAATTAGCTTTTTGGTTGAATCTCTAGGATTCTTTAAGTAGACCATCATGTCATCTGCAAAGAGTGATAACTTGGTCTCCTCCTTGCCTATTTTGATGCCTTCAATTTCTTTTTCTTCTCTAATTGCTACTGCTAGTGTTTCTAGTACAATGTCAAATAGTAGGGGTGATAATGGGCATCCTTGTTTCACTCCTGATCTTATTGGGAATGCATCTAGTTTATCCCCATTGCAGATGATTTTAGCTGATGGTTTTAGATATATACTGTTTATTATTTTTAGGAACAACCCTCCTATTTCTATGCTTTCTAGTGTTTTTAATAGGAATGGGTATTGTATTTTATCAAAGGCTTTTTCTGCGTCTATTGAGATAATCATATGATTCTTGTTGGTTTGTTTGTTGATGTGGTCAATTATGTGGATGGTTTTCCTAATATTGAACCAGCCCTGCATCCCTGGTATAAATCCTACTTGATCATGGTGGATGACCCTTCTGATCACTTGCTAGAGTCTTTTTACTAGTATCCTATTTAAGATTTTTGCATCTATATTCATTAGTGAGATTGGTCTATAGTTTTCTTTCTCTGTTTTTGACCTGCCTGGTTTTGGAATCAGTACCATGTTTGTGTCATAAAAGGAGTTTGGTAGAACTCCCTCTTTGCTTATTATGTCAAATAGTTTGTATAGTATTGGGATTAACTGTCCTCTGAATGTTTGATAGAATTCACTGGTGAATCCATCTGGCCCTGGGGATTTTTTCTTAGGAAGTTCTTTGATGGCTTGTTGGATTTCATTTTCTGATATGGGATTATTTAAGAATTCTATTTCCTCTTCTGTTAGTCTAGGCAGTTTGTATTTTTGTATATATTCATCCATATCACCTAAATTGGTGTATTTATTGCCATATAATTGGGCAAAGTAATTTCTAATGATTGCCTTAATTTCCTCTTCATCGGAGGTGCTTTCCCCCTTTTCATCTTTGCTGCTGTTAATTTGCTTTTCTTCCTTCCTTTTTTTAATTAGATTGACCAGTACTTTGTCTATTTTGTTTTTTTTCAAAGTACCAGCTTCTTGTCTTATTTATTAAATCAATAGTTCTATCACTTTCGATTTTATTAATTTCTCCCTTAATTTTTAGGATTTCTAGTTTCATTTTCTGCTGGGGGTTTTTAATTTGATCTCTTTTGAGTTTTTTTATTTGCATTTCCAATTGATTGATCTCTGCTCTCCCTAGTTTGTTGATATATGCACTCAGGGATATGAATTTACCTCTAATTACCTCTTTGGCTGTATCCCAAAAGGTTTGAAAGGATGTCTCGCCATTGTCATTTTCCTCGATAAAATTATTAATTGTTTCTATGATTTCTTCTCTAACTAAATGATTTTGGAATATTATATTGTTTAATTTCCAATTAGTTTTTGATTTGGTTTTCCATGTACCTTTACTGATCATTATTTTAATTGCCTTGTGGTCTGAGAAGGCTTCATTTATTATTTCTGCTTTTCTGCATTTGTGTGCTATGTTTCTGTGAACGAATGTACGGTCAATTTTTGTGAATGTGCCATATGGTGCTTTGAAGAAGGTGTATTCCTTTTTATCCCTATTTATTTTTCTCCATATGTCTATTAATTCTATTTTTTTCTAAGATTTCATTCAATTCTTTCACCTCTTTCTTATTTATTTTTTGGTTTGATTCATCTAAATTTGATAATGGTTGGTTTAAGTCTCCCACTAATATGGTTTTACTGTCTATTTCTTCCTTCAATTCTCCTAGTTTCTCCATTAGAAATTTGGGTGCTATATTATTTTGTGCATACATGTTGATTAGTGATATTTCCTCATTATCTAAAGTCCCTTTTAACAAAATATAATTACCTTCCCTATCCCTTTTGATCAGGTCTATTTTTGCTTTGGCTTTATCAGATATCATGATTACCACTCCTGCCTTCTTTCTGTCAGTTAAAGCCCAGACGGTCTTACTCCATCCTTTAATTCTGACCTTGTGGGTGTCAACCCGCCTCATATGTGTTTCTTGAAGACAACATATGGTAGGGTTTTGGATTCTAATCCATTCTGCTATTCATCTACGTTTTATGGGTGAGTTCATCCCATTCATGTTCAAAGTTATGACTGTCATTTGTGGACTCCCTGGCATTTTGATATCCTGCCCTGGTTCTAACCTTTTCTTCTTTGTCTCTACCTTTTAGACCAGTGATTTACTTTAAATTGGTTCCCCTTGTCCCCTCCCTTGATATGTTTCCCTTTTTAAACCCTCCCTTTTTTCCCTCCCCTTCCCCCCCTCTCTTTCCATCCCCTTTTGTTTTCCCTCTCTCCCTCCCTCCCTTGGTTTTCCCTTCTCCCTGCCCTTGTTGGGTAAGATAGAATTCAAGATCCCAATGGTTCTGGATGTTTTTCCCTCTCAGAGTTGATTTCCCTTAGAGTAAGGTTTAAGTGAAAACTCTCTTCCTCTCCTTCTTATAGGAGTTTTATTCCCCTCCCCTTCCCATGTGAATCTTTGTGTGAGAATGATTATTCTATTTAGTCTTTCTTTTCCCCCTATTTACACATTACATTTTCCCCACATATTAGTATACATAGATTGATATAAATGTAGTCCTTATAGAAGAGAGTTTGAGTAAAAGAAGAAGATAACATTTTTCTCCTTTTCCCTTTCCTTCATATTTACCTTTTCAGGAATTCCATGCTCTTTGATTTTTGATATCGAACTTTCCACAGAGCTCTGGTCTTTTCATTGCAAAAAGTTGGAAATCTTCTATTTTGTTGAATGCCCATACTTTCCCTTGGAAGTATATAGTCAGTTTTGATGGATAGCTGATTCTTGGTTAAAGACCCAGCTCTCTTGCCTTTCTGAAGATCATGTTCCATGCCTTACGATCATTTAGAGTAGAACTTGCAAGGTCTTGTGTGACTCTGATTGGCATTCCTTTATATCTAAATTGTCTATTTCTGGCTTCTTGTAGGACTTTTTCTTTTGTTTGAGAGTTTTGGAATTCGGCAATTACATTCCTGGGAGTTGTCTTTTGGGGGTTTAGTGTAGAGGGTGTTCTGTGAGCTCTGTCAGTGGCTGTATTACCCCCTTGTTCTAGAATCTCTGGGCAATTTTCTTTGATTATCTCTTGTATTACGATGTTGAGTTTACTGTTTATTTCTGGCTTTTCTGGAAGTCCAATTATTCTTAAATTATCTCTTCTCCCTTTATTTTCCAAATCTGTCACTTTGTCAGTGAGATATTTTATGTTCTCTTCCAATTTCTTGCTCTTTTGGCTTTGCTTTATTAGTTCTTGCTTTAAAGCCTGGTTTTCTTTTACAGTTTGGTCAAACTGGTTTTGTAAATGCGTGAATTTCTTTTGCATTATTTCCCACTTTTCCTCCCAGAAGGCTTCCATCTTTTTGATCATTTCAGATTCAAATTCTTCATGGGTTTATGGAGAGTTTCCATTTCCTTTGGAAGGTTTCTGATCATTTGCTTGTGTTTCCTCTTCTATCTCCTCTGTATTTTGTATTTATGCTCCATAAAATGTGCCCAAAGTCGCCCCCTTCTTCTTGTTTCTTTTTGAATTTTGGGACTTTTGTGCTTCTGTGGAGTTTGCCATCTGTATCTGAGTGGGGGGACTAGCTTTTCTTATCTCTGTCTGGTGTTCAGAGGCTTTAGCCCTAGGCAGATTGTCCATTCTATGCAGTTGTTGTTCTGTCTTCCCGGGAAGCCAGGAGTTGCTGGTGTGCCCCTGTTATTGCCCTCCTCTCCTTGGCACCCTCCTGATGCTTCTCCGTTGCCTTACTTCCACACTCTAAGCCTAGCTTGGCCCTTGTTCCTGTGCCTTAGCAGGCCAGCTCCTGCAGTCTGCAGGGGGAGGGGCCGCGGCTTCCCGGAGCTCAGTGGGCTCCTAATGAAATTAGCTTAGGTATAAGTGGTCTTGGGTTCTGGATTTTGGGGGGGTCATACCTTTTGATTCAGGTCCAGGTCCAGGAGGAGGACTCCCGGGGTCTATGTTGTTGATCATTTTGAATTTCGGTGCCCTAGGAGCATTTGGTTTGAGATCGGTAAGGAAGGGTTTCAGGAGATCTGGACTTTAGCTTTCTCTAAGCTGCCATCTTGACCAGAAGTCTGCTGATGGTTTTAAATATATACTGTTCATTATTTTGAGGAATAGCCCATATATTCCTATATTTTCTAGTTTTTTTTTAGATAGGAATGGGTGTTGTGTTTTGTCAATAGCTTTTTCTGCATCTATTGAAATAACCATGAGATTTCTGTTGTTTTGATTATTGATATGGTCAATTATGTGAATGGTTTTCCTAATATTACACCATCCTTTCATTACTGATATAAATCCCACCCAGTCATAGTGGCTAATCCGTGTGATAACATGTTATAGACTTTTAGCTTATATTTTATTTAATTTATTTTGCATCTATGTTCATTAAGGAGATTGGTCTCTAGTTTTCCTTCTTGTTTTTGGACTTCCTGGCCTTAAGAAACAGTACCATATTCGCATCATTAAAAGAATTTGGTAAGACTCCTTCTTTGCCTATTTTGTCAAATTCTTTGTAGAGTATTGGAATTGATTGATCTTTAAATTTTTGATAGAATTAACTTGTGAATCCGTCTGGCTCTGGTAATTTTTCCTTAGGGAGTTCTTTGATGGCTTGTTCAATTTCTTTTTCTGATTTGGGATTATTTAAGTATTCTATTTCCTCTTTTGTTAATCTAGGCAATTTATATTTTGGTAAATATTCATCCATTTCACCTATTGCCATATTTTTCACCATGTAATTGGGTAAAATAGTTCTTAATAATTACCTTAATTTCTTCCTCATTTGAGGTGAAACCACCCTTTTAATCTTTGATACTGTTAATTTGATTTTCTTCTTTCTTTTTTTATTGGATTAACCAGTACTTTATCTGTTTTATTTGTTTTTTGAAAGTACTATCTTCTAGTCTTATTTATTAGTCCAACAGTTCTTTTACTGTCAATTTTATTAACTTCTCCTTTAAATTTTAGGATTTCCAATTTAGTTTTTATCTGGGGATTTTTAATTTGATATTTTTCTAATTTTTCAAGTTGCAAGTCCAATTCATTGATCTCCTTCCTCTCTATTCTGTTGGTGTAGGCTGTCTGAAATAAATTGATATAAGATAGAATTCTATACCCCACTAAGTATACATGTTTTACTTTCTCTGAGCCTTTTAAATTGAGAATAAAATTTAAGCATTGCCTGTCACTACCCTTATCCCCTCCTCTCTATAATGATTTGTCATGCCTCTTTATGGTATATAATTTATCGCATTCTATCTCTCCCTTCCCTGTTCTCCCAGTGCAATCCTCTATTTCAGCCCTTGATAGATTTTTATATCATTCATATGCATACTTATAATATACACCCATATCATTGCATATCATATTTACATATATATCATATCATCATAATAATCATCTTGCTTCTCCACCATCATTCTGAATAAATTCCTTCTGTCTTCTCTACTACTAAGGGTAATTTTTGAGAATTACAGAAATCCTTTTACTATGTAGACTTATACACATTTTGACTTTAATGAGTCCCTTAAATTTTCTCTTTTTTATTTGCATTTTTGGGCTTCTCTTGCAACTCATTTTTGAACTTCAAATTTTTTGTTTAGGTCTGGCTTATTCCTCAGGAATGCTAGGAAATCTATCTCATTGAATGTCCATTTCCCCCCCAAAAGAATATAGTCAGTTTTGCTGAATAGGTGGTTCTGGGTTGTAAACCCAGCTCTTTTTCCTTCCTGAATATCATATTCCATGCCTTTTGATCCTTTAATGTAGTGGCAGCTAGGTTTTATGTCATCTTGATTGTAGCTCCATGGTATTTAAATACTTTCATTGTGGTTGCTTGAAGTATTTTTACCTTGGCTTGGTGCCTTTTGAATTTAGCTATTATATTCCTGGAAGTTGTCATTTAATAATTTCTTTATGGAGGTGATCTGTGAATTCTTTCAATTTCAATTTTATTTTCTTATTTGAGGATCTCTGGGTAGTTATCTTTGATACTTTCTTATAATATGATATCCAAGGTTTTTTCTTGATCATGGCTTTCAGGTAGTCCAATAATTCTCAAATTATCTCTCCTAGATCTATTTTCTAGATCAGTTGTTTTTTTTCAATAAGCTATTTCATGTTTTCCTCTGGTTTTTTTCATTCATTTGATTCTGTTTTAATGCTTTTTAATATCTCATGAAATCATTAGTTTCTAGATAATCAATTTTGATTTTTAAGGCCTGATTTTTCTCTGTCAGTTTTTCATTCTCCTTTTTCAATTGGCCCACTTTGGGACATCTAAATGGTGGCACAGTAGCAAGAACCTTCTGAATCTCCTTCCAATTAATCATTACAAAATGTCTCAAAAAGAGAGAAATAAAAATTGAACAAATAAATGGGTTCTCCCACTAGATTCAGCTTTAAAGGTAGGCAGTGTTTGGGAATTCCCATATTATAAGGGGGCAAAAATACCCTTATCAATGCTCAAGCTTATCACCCCTCCCTCATACAATCTACCATGCCAGAGAAAGAGCTAGGGCTGGGGCAATCTCTAAATTCTCAGGGAGTGGTTGAAAGCACCACAGACTTACCCTTGAATCTTGGCTGTGAGACCTGTGACCTGAGGCTGAAGAGCATAGAGCATGGACAGCAGAGTATGGAGTTTTGATGGAAGTGAGTCTGGACTTAGCTGAGGCATTAAGGGCTGAAAAGAAAGCCTCAGGGCTAAACACTTTAAACGGAGATGCACAAATAATATCATATATTTACCTACTCTCATTCAGACTTGGTAAGGGAAGATACTAACAAAGCAAAGCTCTGCATGGCAAAGTAAGAAAGCAATGATTACCAACACACAGGATCCCCAACCCACTAATGGTGAAGAAATAAGCAGCATCAAAAATTGAAACAAAAACAACAACAACAAAACCCTCTTGACCCTGCATAATTTTTCTAACTATTAAAAATGTTTTTATTATCACAGTAGATAAAAGAATTATTCATAGGCAGAGATTATGGCATTAAATTGTTTAAGATGATATGTAAAAAAATTGGTGGGGGTGGACAAAAAAGAGGAAGGTACTAAGAGAAACATAAAGGAAGAAGAAAAAAGAATAAATTATGCCACATAAAGAGGTATGGGATGGAGGACAGGGATAAGACTATTATAAGAAAGGAAGGGAGTGGCAATAGTTAATACTTAAATCTTACTCTCAGTGGCATCAGTTCTGAGAGGAAAGAACAGCCAGATTTATTGGATTATAGTATTCTAAACTAACCTACAGGGCAGTTAAAAGGGAATGATAAAGTAGGGGAGTAGGGTGGGGAGTATTAAAAGGGAGAAAAAGGTTGAGGTGGAGCAATTAATAGAATTTAAAGAGAAATAAGAGGGGAATAAGAAGGGAGGGCTTAGAAAGTAAAGTAAAATAAGAATAGGGAATAGGAAGACTGATTAAAAGCAGGACAATTGTATAGAAGGAAATATTGAAAGAAAAAAGGGCAGTACTAAAAGAAGAAATCAAAATGATGGAAAATACATGGGTGGTAATCATAACTCTGAATGTGAATTGGATGAACTTGGCCATGAAATGGAAGCAGATAGCAGAGTGGATTCAAAACCAAAATCCAAACACATGTTGTGTACAAGAAACATACATAAGGCAGGTAGACACACACAAGGTAAAGGTAAGAAGCTGGAGCAGAATTTATTGGGCATCAACTGAGAAAAAGAAGGCAGGAGTTGCAATTATGTTATCTGACAAAGCCAAAGTAAAGATCAATCTGATTAGAAGAGTTAAGGAAGGTAATTACATCCTGATAAAAGGCATTATAGAAAATGAAGAAATATCAGTACTTAACATTTATGCAACAATTGTATAGCATCCAGATTTTTAAAGGAGAAACTATTGGACTTTAAGGAGGAAATACATAATAAAACTATTCTAGGGGACACCTCAACCTTCCTTTATCAAATCAAGATAAATCAAACCAAAAAATAAATTAAAAAAAGTAAGAAATGTGAACAGAATCTTAGAAAAATTTGAGTTAATAGATATATGGAGAAAAGAAAATAGGGTTAAAAAGGAATACACCTTCTTTACAGCAGCACATGGTATATTCACAAAGATTGACCATGTACTGGGGCATAAAAACATTGCAAACAAATGCAGAAAAGCAGAAATCATAAATGAAACTTTTTCAGATCATAATGTGATAAAAATTATATTTATTAAGGGTACATGGAGAGACAAATTAAAAATTAATTGGAAATTAGATAATCTGATTTTCCAAAAATGGTTGGTTAAAGAACAAATCTTAAAAACAATTAATAATTTCACTGAAGAGAACAACAATTAGGAAACAAGATGTGAAAATTTTGGAGATACTGAAAAAGCAGTACTCAGGGGAAAATTTATATCTCTGAATGCCCATATTAACAAAAAAGAGAAACTGGAGATTAATGAATTTTTGGTTCATGAAACTATATAAAAAGAACAAATGAAAAAACCTCAGATAAACACCAAATTGGAAATCCTAAAAATCAAAGGAGAAATTAATAAAATTGACAGTAAAAGAACTCTTGAACTAATAAATACAACTAGGAACTGGTACTTAAAAAAATAAAACAGATAAAGCACTGATTAATCCAATAAAAAAAGAAAGAAGAGAATCAACTTAACACTATCAAAGATAAAAAGGGTGATCTCACCTCCAAAATTAATGTAATTATTAAGAACTATTTTGTCCAAATATAGGGCAATAAATATGGTGATCTAAGTGAAATGGATGAATATTTACAAAAGTATAAATTGCCTAGATTAACAGAAGAGGAAATAGAATAGTTAAATGATCCCAACTCAGAAAAAGAAATTGAATAAGCCATCAAAGAATTACCTAAGAAAAAAATTACCTGTTCCAGATGGATTCACAAGTGAATTCTATCAAACATTTAAAGATCAATTAATCTTAATACTCTACAAAGCATTTGACAAAATAGGCAAAGAAGGAGTCTTACCAAATTTTTTTTTGATACAAATATGATTCCCAAGCCAGGAATACCAAAAACAGAGAAGGAAAAGTAGAGACTAATCTCCTTAATGAACATTGATGCAAAAAAAATTAAATAAAATACAAGCTAAAAGGCTATAACATGTTATCACATGGATTATCCACTATGACTGGGTGGGATTTATACCAGTAATACAAGTATGGTATAATACTAGGAAAACCATCTGCATAGTTAATCGTTATCAATTGGCCCATTTCTTCTTGTATTACTTTCATTTCTTCTTGTATCACTTTCCTTTCTCCTTGCATCACTTTAATTTCTCTTTCCCACATTTCCTTTGCTTCCCTTAATTGGTTTTGAAGTCCTTTTTTGAGTTACTCCAGAATATGTGTTCAATGCATATTTTTCCTTTGAACTTTGTGTGTGTTTCCTTTGCTTTCACTGTCCCCTGCCATGTCTGTACCTTGCTCTTTGTCTCCATCATAATTTTTTAGCTTTAAGTGCTTTTTTTGTTGCTTGCTCATTTTCTCCATATAATTTAGGTAGGTTTGGGGGGATGATGTGATATTCTTAGGACTGAAAGCTCTGAGAGCCCTCTCCCCCTGATGATTCAATTGACCCTTGATTTTTTTTGAAAATTTTATTTAATTAATTTAGAATATTTTCCCATGGTTACAAGAATAATGCTCTTTCCCTCCCTTCCTCCCACACCTCTCCCATAGCTGACTCACAATTCTACTGGGTTTTACATGTGTTGTTGATCAAGACCTGTTTCCATATTATTGATATTTGCACTGGGTGATTGTTTAAGAGTCTATATCCCCAATCATATCCCCTTTGATTCATGTGATCAAACTATTGTTTTTCTTTTGAGTTTCTACCCCCACAGTTCTTTCTCTGAATGTGTGTAGTGTTCTTATAAGTCCCTCTGAATTGTTCTTGATCACTTCTTTGCTACTAGTAGAGAAGTCCATTTCATTCCTCAATTGACCTTTGACATGCTAATAACTTAAAGATTTGCCTCAGACTTAGGTACACGCTTTTGGTCTCACTCTGATCTTGATCAGTTCAGGGCCTGGTCAAATTGTAGCCTCAGGCTTAGGGTGAAGTTTTTGGTTTCACTGTGTATTTGATACAATCAGGATCACCCATGATTGTCTTGTCCTCCTGAGCTTTAGGCAAAAAATAATCAGTATTTAGTACTTAATAATTAGTATTATCATCCATCCCCAAGTGTGGATTAAGCCCTTGTCCCAAGCCCGAGCTAGAATTTACTGGGCTGGTGCTTGGGACTTCTTAACAGGTTTGAAATTTCAAGGGGTATTGGTTGGCTTGTACCTCTATTTGCTCAGGGTCTGAATGTTGGCTAGGGAATAGGTTCCAGAAACTTTGACAGCAGGTGTGGGGTGGGATGGGGTGGCTGGCTCTTAACTTGGTCTTCCCTCTTTGCTACAACTTCTTGGTGGGTCTGCTCTCTTCTTACCCCAGTGCCCCAGATGTTTTTTCCTACCTTTGGGTTTTTCTTTTCTTGAAAGTTGTTTCACTCTGTCTCCTTGTTTGTTCTTTCACTCTTGTTTCATTTTGTGATGATATTTTAATCTTGATTGGAGAGGATTCTCATGGTAGCACAGAGCTATGGAGGATTACTCTGCCATCTTGAGTCCAGCATGGAAGCGCTGTCTCTTCCCTTTCTAAAATTTCAACATCATAATCTTCATCATCATCATCATCATCATCTTCTTCTTCTTCTTCTTCTTCTTCTCCTTTTCCTTCTCCTTCTTTCTTCTTCTAACTGTCTTTTTCTCCAAAAATAACTCCTATCCCTAAGAGTCATATATTTTCATGGGAAAGATAAATAGGAAAATACCCAGGTATATACAATTCATATATAGAGTAATTGAAAGTGATCTCAGAGGGACCAGGGAAGGTCTTCTTCAAGTAGTGGGATAAGAGGTGGATCTCAGCAAAAAACAAAGGAAATTGGTAGATCAAGATGAGGAAGGAGAGAATTCCAGGCATAAGACAAAACACCAAGTGGATCAGTATGGCTGTATAAAGTGAATGAAGACTGAAAAGGTAGGAAAGAGAGTCCAGGTTGTGCAGATATTTAATACCAAAGAGGGACTTTATATAGGTAGGAAAGAGAATCCAGGTTGTGCAGATATTTAATACCAAAGAAGGACTTTATATGTGATCCTGGATGTAAGGATCCACTGGAGTTTATTGAGAGGTGGCAGGGTGCAGAGGTTCACATAGTAAGATGTACACTTTAGGAAAATGACTTTGGAACTGAGTGGAGGTTGGATAAAAATGTGGGGGTTATGGTCATTGTGTAAAAGGTTTGACTCAATCTGCTAATTTTTTTCCTCTTCCAGTTTATATGAGTCCTTCTAAGTTTTCCTAAATTCTTCATATTTATCATCTCGTAATATTCCAAACATTGTTCTGATGGATTCAATTGGATCCTGGAAAGTCATTTCATTTTGGATTACATTTTTAAGGTGCCATCTAAAGACCAAGGGTAGGGTATACTTATGTCCTTGAAAGGGAATGATACCTGTGCTTATTAGTGTGGAGGAGTTTATCAATCACTTTATTCCCTGATAGCAGAGACCCAGGCAAGATAGAAGAGGAGGAGGTAGGGAAGAGGAAAACAAAGCTTCGACTATTTTGCAAATGTGCTTCTGACTAACCCAGCCTATGCCTATTGTCTGATGATGTATAATCTTCCTTCCTTGGATCTATGCACTCCTGAAAATTCTCAGATGAGCCAGCACAGCACTTAACTAAATGGCTTCATCCTACTCTATCATTTTCTCTCAGAGGTATTTTTGTTGTTATCCCTAAAGTTGAATTTTTCTTAGATGAAAATAGAAAGAAAAGAAAACTCTTTCATTAACCAAAAACTTATAACAGAGCAGTGCAAATGTGTTTGCCAATTCTAGAACTCTTATTGAAATTTTCTGGGAAGTGATGACAACATTAATGTCATGTGTAAATAAAATGCATATGACTACATGTAATATGGTTTGAATGGCTCAGGAAGGCCATTTGCCTGCCCCATCCATCTCTTTGGTTTATTTAAAATTTCTAAGATATGACATTGATACTCTATATTGATAACGAACAGACTGATTTTCAGTTTGAGAGATTGTACTTTTAAATCTTTTGCCTGATACCCTACCATTAGATATACCTGCCTGGAAAGGCTAAACTAAGCAGAAAATGGTGGAGGGATTTGGAAATCTAGAGAATAGCCCTTGGGGCATGGGATGAAGAGGCTTCCAGTACAAAGATGCACTTCCCCTACTTTGCAATTTTGCCTATGATTGGACTTATGAATGACATACACATGCTACCTTACTCATCTTGACCTTCCATATTTCAATCAACTATGATAGAGAAAAGGGAAATAATTAACTGTTTTTGTTTGAAAGTAAAGGTAGGAGAAGCATTTACTACAGTATTTTCCCCACTACTCTATAAAATACTAAAAGGATCAGAAGAGCTTTCTGATATCCTATATCTTATTTATTGGTCTTAGTGTTTCCTTTACTTTGGCTAATATGTTGTTTCTTTCAAGCTCAGCTTTTCCTTTGTCAGAAACAATTTCAGAAAATTCACTGACGGCAAAGGGAATACCATTTCCTATTGGAAAGCATACAGAAAGCCATTGCTAAGAGCATTAGTGTCTTGAGCATTAGAACAGATCTAGAGTCCATCACAGTATATGTCAAAGGGTTGCTTGATAGCAAACTAGTCAGTGAAGCCAAGGAAAGAGTTTCATGAATGAATTACAAAAGCAAGAGTAGGAACAAAGATTAGGAAAGGATCAAAGTATAACCCAAGGATACTTGTGAGGAAATAAAAGTATAGAAATAGATTTGTCTGTCTCTGGTGATAGACTAGAATAGTGGAAAGATGAGAAGGAAATGAGACATCTAAGGAAGATACTTCTAGAGGTCCAAGTGCCCAAGCAAAATTTTGCTGCAATGGGGAACTGGTATCCTTCCCTTCCTCTAATTCAGTCCACCAACTCCCTAGATGCTCACTGGTGCCTGAGAACCTATGCCTTCCCCTCCCTTCATCCCAGATTTAATTGCCCAGTTCCTATAAGGTGTTAACTATCCCTCCCTGCACTATCATTACCTTTCCCTGAAGGAATCCAGAGCCCTACTCTCCTGAAATTCTCAGACCCTTTGTCCCCTTCCTAAAAGTCACTGTTCAGGACCTTCTGCCCTGATATTGGCTCCTAAGGTGTATAGGACCCGTTTGCTTTGCCTTCTAGACTCCTAGGCATTTCCATTTGCTCTGCAACAAAACCCTACTATGTGTTTTTGTCCCTAATTAAAATGTAAGCTCATTGAGAACACTTTTCTCTTTATATCTCTAGTACTTAAGAAGGTGTTTGGCACATAGTAAGCCCTTAATTATTTTTCCATTTCACTATAGGACACCTCCAGAGTTGAGTATCTGAGGGGTTTGGAAAGTAAGTAGTACTATATATAGAAATGGGAAAATAGGGAAAGGTTGAGTGTTTTGATGGAGAGAAGTAATAAGAGGCAAGAGTACTTTGTCAAATTCTTGATTTATTCACAATGCCTGTTCTTATTCTGTATGGAAAGAGTAGGGATCTGTAAATATATATTGTTTGGAGAGTAATTGGTGGACCCTAAGCAACATCCCACATGTTTGCAGCTAATTGAACAATGATGAAGAGGAAGCAGAAAAAAGAGTATTGAAATCCACAGAAATGCATTTTCTCAAAATGGCAAATTACCACATAATCCAGAACTTGGCAAAATATTAAAATTTCAAAATTGAATTTAATATGAAGTTTTTCCCCTGAAAAGCATCATATTTATTTCATTGTAGATGTGAAATCTCAATCTATTTCTTCCTAAGGGCTTTTTTATTATGACCTTCCTCTTTCTCCTTGGTTAATGATAGACAGATTCACTTTGTTTAAATAGCTCCATATAAATATTCAAGGCTAAATAATTTGTACTAATTCATTCCTTAAGGACCACATACACAGAAATCCTTGACACGTGAAATACAGAAAGCCCATACCTTTCATGGAAAATATAGATTTGCAGGACAAGAGAGCATTGATATTAAACATAAAAAAGATGATGATGAAGAAAATGGGAGCTAGGGCCAAAAGAAGGAGAATCATCAGAAAGTAGAACTCATATCTTGGCTATAGCACAGATATTTCCCTTTTCCACTTTCTTTCCCCCTCCCTTCCTTTTCTTTATCTTCTACCCACCCTAATTATCAAAACTCTAATTCACCAAGGCTCTACATTTGCTCACTTCCATATTACAAACCACAGACAGATGAAATTGATTCCTGAAAAGTAATCCCTCAGAGAAGTAAGGTTTTCATTGAAAATAATCATCTGCTGTGAGCATAACTTTATTACAACAACCCTGTTATTCTCCTTGGTCAAGTAGATGCAATGTTTTCTGTTATATTTGGGATGCTAGAAAACTACATGTGATTCCACAGTATGTCTTCACACAGCCTTTGGTTGATTGGTTTCACTATTCCTTAGAGGAGGCTGGGTGGGAGACACTGAAAAGTTGATGTTGAAAACACCTGGTTTTATGTCCAAAGCTGTGACCAAGTTACTAGGAATTCTATCCATTCCTTTTCTATATTTTTCAATATGGGCTCAATGTACAGAGTTGACTAACATCAGATGGCAAATCCTAGTACATTTGGGAAATCAGGTAAGAAAGACAATTCCTTTTGCCACTGCTGTACAGAAGTAGTGGAGCATGATCGTACCAGGGGAAGGTCTTTATATGAAACACCATTCTTTTGAGGGTTGAATTTATTGTCTTATAAAAAAAATCCCATTATAAACAATTCTACAAGGCCTAGAATCATATTGTCATATACTTAGAGTCAGACGGGGCCATAGAAGTCAGTTACTCTCATCCTTACTCACATAATGAATCAACCCTATGATATCATCAATCAATGTTCAGAAGCCATGATTTGAAGGACTTCAGGTATAGAGAGTCTACTATTATTCAAGGCAGCCTAGTCTACTTTTGGTAAACTCTCATCGCTGAAAAATCTTTCTGTGGAGCTGAAATCTGGTCCCTCTTATCTGTTATCCATTTATCCTTTTTCAAGCCTGCAAAACCAAAATAGAACAAGTCTAATTCCTTTTCCATATGGTACGGGAAGCCTATCAGAATGTCTCCAGCAAACTTTCTCTTATTCAGGCTAAACATTCCCAGTTTTTTCAACATATTCTCATGGAATTGCTTTTGAGTGCCTTTTCTTGTCTAGTTTCCTCCTTGTTCTATGTTTTCTGTGTTCTTTGAAAAACATGGCACCTGAAACAAGATTCATTATTCAATATGCATTCTGAATAGGGGTAGTCTGGTAGACATATAACCAGCCTCAGTCACAAAATTTCTATTAATGCAGCCTTAGAGCTTGTTACAGCTCTTTTCAGCTGCCACAGCATACCCCTGACTCATTCTTTGCTTATAGAATCCCTAGTTACTGGGTTGTTTTCCCAGAAATACTCTTTTCACTTTGTCTCTACATATAGTTAATATCTTAATTTCAAAGGCAGCTAGATTGTACAGCTAGATGTGGGGCTGGAGGCAGGAAGACATGAATTCAAATAAGGCATCAGATATTGACCAAAGCTTTAATAATCTGTTCTTTGTTTTGTTGCTGTTGTTGTTGTTTTGTCATTACCAGAAATAGACAAGATCCTCAAAAGTTCATGATTTAAAGTATCCACATTCTTTCCTCTTCTGGAGACCAGGACAATATTTGTCTATCTCCACCACAATGAACAGGGCAGCTAGGTGGTGCAGTGGAGAGAGATTCAGGCAGAGAGTCAGGAAGACATCTTTCTGAGTTCAAATCTAGTCTAAGATATTTATTAGTTCTATGAACCCTGGTTAAGTCTCTTAACTCTGTTTGCCTTAGTTTCCTCATCTTCAAAATGAACCAGAGAAATAAATGGCAAATCACTCCAATATTTTTGCTAAGAAAACCCCAAATGTAATAAGCAAAGAGGGAGTTCTACCAAACTCCTTTTATGACACAAACATGGTACTAATTCCAAAACCAGGCAGGTCAAAAACAGAGAAAGAAAACTATAGACCAATCTCCCTAATGAATATAGATGCAAAAATCTTAAATAGGATACTAGCAAAAAGACTTCAGCAAGTGATCAGAAGGGTCATCCACCATGATCAAGTAGGATTTATACCAGGGATGCAGGGCTGGTTCAATATTAGGAAAACCATCCACATAATTGACCACATTAACAAGCAAACCAACAAGAACCACATGATTATCTCAATAGATGCAGAAAAAGCCTTTGATAAAATACAACACCCATTCCTATTAAAAACACTAGAAAGCATAGGAATAGAAGGGTCATTCCTAAAAATAATAAACAGTATATATCTAAAACCATCAGCTAATATCATTTGCAATGGGGATAAACTAGATGCATTCCCAATAAGATCAGGAGTGAAACAAGGATGCCCATTATCACCTCTACTATTTGACATTGTAGTAGAAACACTAGCAGTAGCAATTAGAGAAGAAAAAGAAATTGAAGGCATCAAAATAGGCAAGGAGGAGACCAAGTTATCACTTTTTGCAGATGACATGATGGTCTACTTAAAGAATCCTAGAGATTCAACCAAAAAGCTAATTGAAATAATCAACAACTTTAGCAAAGTTGCAGGATACAAAATAAACCCACATAAGTCATCAGCTTTTCTATATATCTCCAACACAGCTCAGCAGCAAAAACTAGAAAGAGAAATCCCATTCAAAATCACCTTAGACAAAATAAAATACCTAGGAATCTATCTCCCAAGACAAACACAGGAACTATATGAACACAACTACAAAACACTCGCCACACAACTAAAACTAGACTTGAGCAATTGGAAAAACATTAACTGCTCATGGGTAGGACGAGCCAACATAATAAAAATGACTATCCTGCCCAAACTTATTTATCTATTTAGTGCCATACCCATGGAACTCCCAAAAAATTTCTTTACTGATTTAGAAAAAACCATAACAAAGTTCATTTGGAAGAACAAAAGATCAAGGATATCCAGGGAAATAATGAAAAAAAAAACACTAATGAGGGGGGCCTTGCAGTCCCAGACCTCAAACTATATTACAAAGCAGCAGTCATCAAAACAATTTGGTACTGGCTAAGAGACAGAAAGGAGGATCAGTGGAATAGACTGGGGGAAAGCGACCTCAGCCAGATAGTATACGATAAACCCAAAGATCCCAGGTCTTGGGACAAAAATTCACTATTTGATAAGAACTGCTGGGAAAATTGGAAGACAGTGTGGGAGAGATTAGGAATTGATCAACACCTCACACCCTACACCAAGATAAATTCAAAATGGGTGAAAGACTTAAACATAAAGAAGGAAACCATAAGTAAATTGGGTAAACACAGAATAGTATACATGTCAGACCTTTGGGAAGGGAAAGACTTTAAAACCAAGCAAGACATAGAGAGAATCACAAAATGTAAAATAAATAATTTCGACTACATCAAATTAAAAGGCTTTTGTACAAACAAAAGCAATGTAACTAAAATCAGAAGGAAAACAACAAGTTGGGAAAAAATCTTCATAAAAACCTCTGACAAAGGTTTAATTACTCAAATTTATAAAGAGCTAAATCAGTTGTACAAAAAATCAAGCCATTCCCCAATTGATAAATGGGCAAGGGACATGGATAGGCAGTTTTCAGATAAAGAAATCAAAACTATTAATAAGCACATGAAGAAGTGCTCCACATCTCTTATAATCAGAGAGATGCAAATCAAAACAACTCTGAGGTATCACCTCACACCTAGCAGATTGGCTAACATGACAGTTATGGAAAGTAATGAATGCTGGAGGGGATGTGGCAAAGTAGGGACACTAATTCATTGCTGGTGGAGTTGTGAACTGATCCAGCCATTCTGGAGGGCAATTTGGAACTATGCACAAAGGGCGATAAAAGAATGTCTACCCTTTGATCCAGCCATAGCACTGCTGGGTTTGTACCCCAAAGAGATAATGGACAAAAAGACTTGTACAAAAATATTCATAGCTGCGCTCTTTGTGGTGGCCAAAAATTGGAAAATGAGGGGATGCCCATCAATTGGGGAATGGCTGAACAAATTGTGGTATATGTTGGTGATGGAATACTATTGTGCTCAAAGGAATAATAAAGTGGAGGATTTCCATGTGAACTGGAACAACCTCCAGGAAGTGATGCAGAGCGAGAGGAGCAGAACCAGGAGAACATTGTACACAGAGACAAACACACTGTGGTATCATCGAACGTAATGGACTTCTCCATTAGTGGTGGTGTAATGTCCCTGCACAATCTGCAGGGATCAAGGAGAAAAAAACACTATCCAAAAGCAGAGGACAAACTGAGGGAATAGAAACACCAAGGAAAAGCAACTGCCTGACTACAATGGCTGAGGGGACATGACAGAGGAAAGACTCGGAGCGAACACTCTGATGCAAATACTAACAACATGGCAATGGGTTCAAGTCAAGAACACATATGATACCAGTGGAATCACACGTCGGCCACGGGGGGTGGGAGGGAGGAAAAGAAAATGATCTTTGTCTTTAATGAAAAATGCATGGAAATGATCAAATAAAATACTATAAAATTAAAAAAAACAAAAAAGAAAACCCCAAATGGGGTCATGGTACGTTTGACAGAACTGAACAAGTACAGTGACATCTTTCCTGTTTCCTGATTCTTTTAAAACATAATAAAAGATCTGTGATTATTTGAAATGCCCAACAGAATTATACATTTCAAAGCACATTGTAAGTTGTAAAGCCATACAATTAGATTTACTAAGGTATAATCATTTTAATATAGTAAAATTTTCTTTAGTTAGTAGAATTTTGGATATCAATTTTCCTTTAGTGGAAGCTAGAAATACAAAAGAACTGATCATCTTTGTTTCTGTACTGAATTAGTACATGAAAACAAATAACCTGAACCCTGTAAAAAGACAGTGAGACGTGCTGTACTTTTTACACTCTTACCCCATGTCTTTTTTCTCCCAAATTTCTGAATTATCTTGAATGCTGTCTTTCTGGTGAGTGATTTCAGATCACTAGGATGTTTGAAAATGGAAGGGGCAAGGGAAGTTGAGGACTAATCACCAGTTAATAGCAGGAAAAATAGAGCCATGAACAACTTAGTGCTTTTTTTCTTCTAGAAGTATAAACAGCACAGAATCAGGTACTTTCATTATGCAGTGACATTTACATGGATGTAGACCAAAGAAATAATTTGTTTTATAGGATTATTCATTGCAGAGAATCCATTCTAATCAAACCAACAGAAGACTGTTAGTGAGGTACGTCCACTGGAGCATGGAAATAATTTTCTTACATAGAACACCTCTTTATAATAGTACTCAGTGTAATCAGATTTTGCTAGTATTTACTTGGCACACACTGCCTGGGTTTCTGGGTAACCATTATGGCCTGTCATTTGACTATCTATGTAGACAATTTTAATACTGCTTATTGTTTACTTGATAGATTAATGACATCCTTGGAACTGCTGCTTCTGTAGTGTGCTGAAAATTCATGGTGAGGCTTTGACAAAGATGCAAAGTACAGATAAAATGTTATTAAAAATGTTATGAGAAAGTCAAAAAATGGTACAGCAACCAATTTAAGAAAAACAACACCCTTTAACCGCCACACTGTTGATCATTCCTGCCACATGTCCTGTTGATGAAAGTTGGAGAAAATCAAGTAACTGTTCTAATTTGATTCACTACAAGTTCATATTTATATAACCTCAGGCTCTTAGTGCTGTGAGGCCATCCTACTATACCTCCCTAATCAATTCACTATCCCATTTTCCATGGGAACTCTTCCAAAACTTTTTATCCCCCCTCAAACCTTCTGTGACTTACCTTCTACCACTGCCTTATCTGAGAAACTTGTCTCAAATTCCACCGGAAAAAATTGATACTTTTTGCTGTGAACTCCTCCTCTTCTTTTCCTCATTTCCTCTCACTCAGATGCCTTCTGCCTAGTTCACCTTCACTCTTGTCTCACAATATGTCATCCTTACTTTTTCACTTATTTTAAATCTCTCCAAGTTTCCTGGCCCATTGTCTCCTGCCTATAAACAAACCCATGTTTTCCCATCTTGTAAAAACCCTCTCTTGACTCTTCTATCCCTGCTAACTATCATTCTATATTTCTTCTACTCTTTGTCACTAAACTTCTAGAAAAGGCCATCTTCAATAGACGTCTCCACATTCTCTCACTCTATTCTTAACTCCTTACAATTTATTCTAACCTTATGATTCTACTGAAACTATTCTCTCAAAACCAAATAACAATCCCTTAGTTGCCAAATCCAAAAGCCTTTTATCAATTCTCATTCCTGATCTCTCTTCAACCTTTGATACTGTTGATCCTTATCTCCTCCTTGTTTGCTCTTTTCTCTATGTCTTCAGGATCTTAATCTCTCCTGGTTTTCCTCCTACTTATCTGAACACTCCCTCTCTGTATCCTTTTCTAGATCCTTCTCTAGATCACACTCTTTAATAATAGGTGTCAGGGTTTTGTCCTCTGTCCTCTTTTCACCTCTCTCTCTACTACTTCACTTGATGATTTTAACAACTCCTGTGAATTTAATTACCATCTCTATACTGGTGACTCTCAAATCTACCTTTCCTGTCCCAATCTCTCTGCTGACCATTAATATTTCATCTCCAGCTTCCTTTCAGACATTTCAAACTAAACAAAAAAGATGTCTACTACTAGACATCTTAAACTCAGTATGACTTTCTTTAACCTCCTCCTCAACTCAGACTATTGACTTCCTTGACTTCTTCTTGTCCTAACTAAAATCTCAGCTTCTCCAACCCTTCTTAATTTTAATGCCTTACTCATTTATCCCCTCTCTGTAGCTCATTTTGTGTATATTTGTTTGCCTGTTGTCTCCCCCATTAGATTGTAAGTTCCTTGAGGGCAGGGACTTCTTTTTACTCCTTTTTGCATTCTCAGTGCTTAACAAAGTGCCTAACATAAAGTAGATGCTTAATAAATGTTAATAGATAAATAATTAGGCATTTATTGTGTACTAGACACTGTGCTAAGTTTGGGTAATTCAAGTAAGATTTAAAAAGGAAGATAGTCCCTACTTTCAAACAGCACACATTCTAAAGGGGGAAGTCCATACATAACAATTGGGGAAAATTACCTTAATGGGGTTAAGAAGGTGAGAGGGAGAGTGGAAAAGTTGTAACAATGAAGAGCATCAGGATCAGAACCTGGGAGAGAAGTCTTAAAATATTATTTAAATCAGTCTTAGTTAAGTAAGTAATTAAAAATTGAAATTAAGCTGAGACCATTTTATCATATTTTTAGTAATTATTTCAGAAATATCATTGTTATGATACAACAGTGCTGTTTTCTAGAACAGTGTAGTCATGCTTAAAAAGCAATCTGCAATTCTTTCATCTCTAATAATCTGCTACTTTAAAATTAATCTCAAACAATTCTTGAAGATACTGTATTTTTGTTTTTTTGGTTGTTTGGTTTTAGTTTTCCCAGGTATTGCTTCACTCACTCCAGCTGTGTAGCTTTGAGTCTTCCTTAGTACAAATATTCCTTGAATTACAAGAATTGTACATAATTAATTCCAGTTCTTAATGAAACCATCCCTTTTCTCCAAAAGTAGGAAATGCTGATTGTCATATTTCCAATAGTTTTCCTAATGATGCCAAGTATTTTGTTGCTCTGACTGAAGTGTCAGTACACTGAACCAGTATCTTTAGGAAATAATCTATTACTCTCACATCCATTTTAAAGGTTTACAATCCATAACATCTTTATGAACATTTGTTTTACTTGTTTGAATATTTGTTTTTCTTTAATGTAGACTTGTTTCCCATTGTTATGTGGCTACTCACCCCCAAGTCTTGTAAAATCTTCTTGCTCTGTTTTTCCATCAGCATGAACTCTACTTTTGCACTTCCTGACTATGCCTTTAGCAATGATTGAGCCAAAAGTTCCTTCCTGTCCTGAAAGACCCGGATATGTTTTTGGTACATCTACTCCTCTGATTAATTTATCCATATCCATATAATCTCAAACTCAATATATGACACCTATCTCAGCAGAGTATAGAAGCATGCAAGTAATAAGACTTAAGGAATTGAGGCAGACTTAATATAAGTCAAGAAAAGCAAAGAGATTTATATCAGTCCCTGGAAAATAATATCCACCAGTGAGAAATTGAATAGCTTTGCCAGTGCCACAGGAGAAGTGCCAGTAAAATAAGGTGCTATTCAGTTCAGATGGTTTCCTCAGTCCTAGCATCCTAGGAGATTTTGCCATGTGAAGCACATAGTAGTGTCCATTTTTCTCTTTCATCCCCATGTCTATCAATGCCTTATTCTCTCTGTTACCCTGGCACCTCAAAGCATTCCTGACCACGACTGATAATCAAGTATGGTGAGTTTTTAAACTAATTATTCTAGGAAGGAGTCATTTGTCTTATTGAGAAACCTCATTTCTAAATTCTGATGAAGTATCCAGTCAATCTCTGTGTGGCTAATTGAAGTCCTCCTATGTGACCTAATTTTTTAACTTCCCAATTCTAACATTTCCAACTTATTTTCTTCCTTAATAAAGAACCTATCACAAAACTTTATTATCAACTTTTTAAATGATCTAAGTATGGAATTTTCACTCACAAAAATGTTGTAAATAATCATGTGATATTAGTGCTTGAATCACCTTGAAAATGCTATGCTACATACACCCCGACCCATTCATTAAAGAGTCCATTCAGTAGCTTTACCCATTAAATTGCTATTTTGCTTCCTTCATGTTCTTAAAATTTCATTTCAATCAATATTTTTGTTTGCTGATAATCGATAGAATTCACTCATTTTATTTAAATAACTGAAATAAAATTACTAAAAATTTCAAACTATATTATGGAAGTATTTATGCACTTTTGTTTTTCTCTGACTTCTCATGACTTCCAGTTGTCAGATTAATTAGGTAAATTAATTTTCCCAGTTGGCTCCCCAATCACTTAATTAGGGCTTTTGTAATTCTAAGTAACAAACCCATGTAAAGAAGCAAATGAGCCTAATAACTCAATAAACCCAAAGCCCCATGCTAAGGACTGGCTATTCAATAAAAAATGATTGGACATGGGTTTGGTGGAAATTAGCTTAGTCAACACTTCACTCCCTATACCAAGAGAAGTTCTAAATGGATAACTGATTATGGATAATAATAATAATAATAATATGGAGAATATGGATCATGGATATATTAAAATATAAAAGTATTCACCTTTCTGTAATTTTCCATTTGGGATATCTTTGGCTACTTTGGCTACTTTTTAAATGCTTTATGGTCTGGAGTCATTTTGATTCAGGTAAAGTCCATCTTTCATCTATAGATTCTTCCAACTTCCAAAGATACTCTAGTTATCTCCTAATGAATTTTACACTTTAATCTTTTAACTATTGTATTCTTTTTCCATTGAAGTGTTTGAAACTGTCTTGAAGTTATTTGTGTAAGAATTCTCTGAATGATAAATCTCAGACCTCAGTCTCCTACAGAAACAAAAAGATGGTTTCTGGGACCTCTCTATTAGAATTTCTCATGTCACCTGTATTTTTAGTTGTCTCCCTTCTAAGGCAAGTGATGTGAATACTCAATGTTTTTTCAGAGTGGGGTGAAAGCAAGGGGAGAAGTTTATTCAAGGGTGTGAAAAGGGAAAGAACTCTAGGATATCTGCCTCAAAAGTGAGAATGAAAGATCATCTAAGAAAGAGGAGGGATAGGGGAAGATCACATTGGCAGGATACTTGGGGAGTGGGAAGGATTTTGCATACACTTTTTAACTCCCAAACCCTTGAGATAGAACCTGAATGGACTCAACCAGGGGAGAAGAAGAGTGTTCCATGGTACCATATTCTTCTGGGTCCTTTAGATTAATTCTTTCCTTAACACAGTATTACAGTTACTAGAAATCTTACTCCAGTAGGCTACCCTGCACACTTTACCCATTCCCACACATAGACACATCCTACTGAAAATGCAATTCTTCCAGAAAGCTTTTTAAAATCTCACCAATAAGTCTCTAAATTTCTCAACTCTATATATTACATTTTATAGAGCTATATGTAGTCATATAGCTACAGTTATATAAGACCTTAGAGGACCCTAACTCTCTCATTTTATAGATGGGGAAACTGAGGCACAGTGAATTAAAGTAACTTGTCCAGAGTCACGTAACTAAAAAATATCTGAGACAGAATTTGAATTCAGGTTGTATTGACTGCAACTTCACCTTCCTGTCTACTATGCCAATGTGTTGTCTATTTCAAGAAATTCAGTTATTTTGATTTCTTTACTTTGGTATGGATGAAATTTCTGCCCAACATCCCATACCTGATTTCTGAATCTATCAAGGTGCTGACAATACAATAAATATTTACTTGGCTGTCACAAAACTTTGCACACAGCAGGCACTTAGTAAATGTAGGTTGCTTTAGCTGATTGATTGATTGTTATTAGTTTGATTTGCCAGCCTTGTCCTTCCTATCAGTCTAAAATTAATTTCCAAAATAAAAATCAAGTTGGGGCAGCTGGGTGACTCAGTGGATTGAGAACCAGGTTTGGAGACTGGAGTTCTTGGGCTCAGATCTGGTCTCAGACACTTCCTAGTTGTGTGATCCTGGGCAAGTCACTTAACACCCTCCCCCCATTGCCCAGCCCCTACCACTCTTCTGCCTTAGAACCAATACATAGTAATGGTTCTAAGAGAGAAGGTAAGGATTAAAAAAAAGAAAAAGAAAAATCAAGATATGAGGGGAAGAAAATTGGTTCGGTTATTTAAGCAAAGCAGTGTAGAAAGCATGATAAAAACAGTGAGAGTATCTGGATTCAAATCCCACTGCTATATTACCTATGTGACTTTAGATAAGCCATTTAATATTTTTAAGACTTAGTTTTCTTATTTGTAAAATAAGAGAGTAAGACTAGTTGATTTTTTAAGGTCATTTGTAGACCTAAATCCATGATCTCAAGAAAACTATATCTTCATTTGCAAAAGGACAGTTTGCCCTAAATAATCTTCAATTATTCTTTTAACTTAAAAAAAAGATTAAAAAGCACAACATATAAACCATGGTTTTAGCTATGCAGACGTTTCTAATTATAATGTCAGTATTTCTTCAGTACCTCTATGAATCCTGCATTTTCCCCATAAATTGTCTTCCTGCTACTCAGTCTTTTTAACTTTGTCTCCTCCAAAGAGGAAGAATTTTTTTTAATATTCTGAGGCATGATGATACCAATCCAGAGGAACCAAGATAAGAAACTTAATCTAGTAATGATCAGAGAAGGAAGAAAAGTAATGGTGACTGGTAACTGCTTCCTAAGGGATACTAGAATAGTCATTTGTTGAACTGACATGAGGTCAGATTTTCCTGTGCATCTTGAATGGGACAGAGAACTTTAGAAAACTTGTCAAATCTGAAAATCATTATTCATTTCTGGTGATTCATGAGGACTAATGACATGATCAGTATTTGGATTCAGAATGCAGAGATTAAAAATCTATCCATTTAATTACTTTTTCATTATAAACAAGTCATTTTACTACTTTGACCCTACATTTGCTTATCTGTAAAACTTTGTGTTGAGACCAGATCAGGAATCAGCAACCTATAATCTTTTTATATGACTCTTGAGGTAAGAATTTTTCAATATTTTAAAATAAAGTTATTTTAAAATATAAAAAGTATTTCTAGTACCATGTCATACAAAATCACCAAAGAGTTAAATTTATTCCAGATCAGATTTTACCAAACCCTGGACTACATGATCTTGGTCTGGGCAGGAAAATGAAGATGTGGTCACATTATTTTTACTTTGTCTCATGGAAGAAAGGGAATTCAGAAAGGAAGGAATAGCATTCTAGAGAGGCATACATCTGATAAAGATCATACCTAGAACTGGGATTTGGATTTCTAAACTATGGATTCAAAGTAGCCTCTTGGTCAAGGATGAACACTGCTTGGAGTCTTATGAATCTGACCAAGACAGCTTTAAAGTAAAAGATGGAGAAGGAGAAACCTGTTCACATTTATCTACAAAGTGAGACATCAGAGAGTATTGGGCTTCATTTTGAAAAATGTATAGATGATACTAATAATTCAGAGAAGGAAGAGATGAAGGAAGAAAAGAAAGAAGGGACAGTGGGAGTGAGAAAAGAAACAACCATTTATTAAGAATATATTATGCGGTAGGCACTGTGTTAAGCACTTTATAACTCAGTCCTTGCAGTAACCCTGGGAGTTGGATTCTATTATTAAATCAATTTTATGTTTGAGGCAGAGAGAGGTTAAGTGACTTTCCAGGGTCACAAAACCATAGTCTCCTCTTATTATATCATAAAGTACTTATATACAGACACTATTATTGTTTTTGTGTTTCCAGGTCTCAGTGTCTAACATACAGTAATTATTTATTAAATGTTTATTGAATGAAAAGGTATCTATACAGAAATTTATAAAACATTGATAATAAACAGAGTAATACCTGAATGCAAGAAAGCATGTCCAGTCTTATAATTATCATGAGATTTAATGGGATGGAAGTCAGAACTATGCTATGGATGTGTATATAGTGGAATGCTAGTATAGAATAGAATGGAATGGAATGGAATATAAAAAAAATAGATAAAATTTGACTTAAGTATTGTAAAGTAGTGGCGAGAGACCTCATCTTCTTGGATATCTACCCTTTTGACAAAAGTAGAGTAAGCGGTATATCCTGATTTGCCTTACTGATTATTTCATAGTTCAAAATGGCTAGGAAGGAATGATGGAAACTGATATCCTGGACATGACGAACAAGTAAGGGGAAAGTTAATTGCTAAAGAAGAAATAACATGAATATTAGGAAGAATTGATTATATAAGAATTTATGAGAGGTGAGAAAAGCAAAGCAGCATTACTCACATTTCCTGAATTTGGGAAGAATATATTGGAAATAATTCAGAGAAAAGGTAGGTAGCATGTTATTAAATTTTAACCAAACAGTTCCAATCAGGAAGAAAAGGAAGAAATATCTAAGAAGAGCAGTATGGATGTAAAAGTTGCTCTACAATCCATTTAGATTATAAAAATACAATGAAACAAAGAGTCAATGGATGATTGCAAAAGAGTAATCCAATCATGTAAGGAAAAAAAAGAATAATATCAGAAGTGTTGAAGATTATATGAACCAAATCTGAAAATGAATGAAAATTATAAGAAAGACTCTCAAAGCTATGTTGGGGTCAAGAAGAAGACCATATAAGGCTTAGCCTAAATTCTATACTAGATGGGAGGGTGATAATAGATGATCACAGAGGAAGCTTAACTAATCAACACTTACTTTCCTCTTATCTTCCTTGCTAGGGAATATTATCTTTGGATTGGGAAGTAAAGAAAAAAAATAATTACTAGTGTTGGAATTCAAATGAACAAATTGAGAGTAAGAACATTTAATTGTTTTTAATGACATTAAAATAGCTCTGATAAACTATATTCTAGGGTTTTGAAATAAATGGCATATATGATTCTGAATTATTGTCAGTGATTTTTTAAAAATCACAGAAAACAAGAGAGGTTTTCTAGATTGGAAATGATCAAATTTTCAACTTTCCAAAATGATGACAAGACTGGAGCTTTCAAAATATAGATTTGTGAGCTTGATTTTAATTTTTGAGGAAATTTTAAATTGTATTATTATCATATATTATTAAAGGGATAACTTGCAAACATTTAGAAAGAAAAACAGATACATGTTTGTATTTGTTTTTTCTGAACATCTATCATGCCACAGTGTGTATTAAATTAATAGTGTGTATTAAAACAACACTAAAAGAGGGGGTAAACTCAGACCATTTGTAATAAGCTATCTTGGTCTCAGAAAAGAGATGATAAAACATGTTTCCTACATTTCTGTTGTATTCACTGTTTAATACTATCATTTCATTGTTTCATGTAACTTAATTTTTCTTTTTCCTTTTATTTAGTAGTGGAGCACTCAGTGAGGGAATATTTTAGAAAATGATGATGATGAAAAAACAGACAAAAAAAGACAAATAAATTTTTTGTTCCCATATTACTAACCTGAAAGATTAAGAGAATGTCCTGGATATAGTATGTACAGATTAGAGAAAGGTATTTAAATAAATTCCACAATTTGAAGAGATATGAAGTGAAAAAAATAATTTGATTAACTAACCTATGATCTAGTGATGAGTGATTAGTGATAAGTCCTAACTCTGGTGGAAGATCTCCAGTAGAGATCTCCTGGAATCTATCCTTGACCCTGTGCTGTTCAAAGACAATAACAGGTATAAACAAAAAATAATTGCAAATAATAAAGCTTGCTATGACAGTCAATTCATTTCATGGTGGAGTCAGTATCCAAAAACTATCTTAAATTGTTAAAATGATGGACCAAAAGTAATGAGTAAATTTAATGGGGACAAATACTTAATGTTATACTTTCACCAAAAATATAAATAAAAAAGTTCATTTGGAGAAGGCCTAACTAGGGAATAGATCAATATAAAAATATATGTGGAGATTTAATTGGACTGAAAGCTCAGTATGAATCAACAGTGTGACACAGGGAGGAAAAAAATAAACAAATGCGGTTTTTAGTTCATATTAAAGGAGAGAAACATAATGTTCAGGAGGTAAAAGTGTTGCAGTACTCTGCCCTGGTTAGAATACAGTTGTTATTGAAACATGGATATATACATAATGACTTTTTAAAACATCCAACATTTTCAAGGCTGTCAAAAGAAAGAAGTCAAGAGTAAGTTGAACCTTTATTTTTTACCATCCATGGAGAACAAGAAATTGAAGAAGTTTCAAGAAATTTCAAGAAGTTATTTGAGAGAGAAAAGGAAGTCACTTCTTTCCATGGGTCATGGTCAAGGGAAGATGTTTCATTTTCACCATGTCGAGGTCCCCAAAATGAAAATTAAGGTCAGATATGAATCCAGGGCCTCCTGTCTCTATTTCTGGCTCTTAATCCACCAAGCCACCAAGCTGCATATCCCTCCATATTCTCTCAAAGATAAACTTCCAATAAACCCTTCTATTCATGGTATCTAATATAACTGGGAAACCACTTTAGGTTTCTCATATACATGTCTGTTTTAGAAGACTGCTCATTTCTTCCTCTCGTCCCAGAACCCTGAAACCTTTCCCAGTTGGTCCTCATTCAGTTAGGGACTCGAAGGGAATTAATGATAGAGGGATGGGTTGTTTTTTTTGTTTTTTTGTTTTTGTTTTTTTGGTGTGTGTGTGTGTGTGTGTTTAAAACATGCTTTATATACTGTTGAATATACTAGCAAAATGGATAACTCAGGTCATCATTTGCCTTTTTTCTGAGAATAGGTTCTATACCTGGTTTTATTTTTCTCATTGGTATTCTTATATGCATAGATAATTAGTGGCTAGGAAAAATCTTAGAGATCACATTGTCCTAGAATCTTAGCCTAAAGATCCATCTTGCTTCATTTTAGATATGATAAAATATTCTTATTACATTTCTGAACTTGTCCTGGCCATAGTGTTAGTGCTAAGGATAAAGAACTTCCTGCGATGAGATTCTGGAGCCCCAAATTCTTTAATTAACTTGTCCTTTGGTCTATACTAAATGAAGTAGAAGACTAATTACCAAGTGAGTACAATTACTCCAAAGCAATAATCTGAATAACTCATTTTTAAAAGAAGTTCTCTTTTATTTAAAGTTAGTCTTTTGCCAAAAATATCTGGATAATTGCTTCAATTCTTCACTTGACCTGGACATAAAGAGCCTATGAGGAGTCCAAGTACATTGTGTTATTTGCCCCAGATGTCTTTTAACCACTCCTAATTGATTGTCCACATGACTTGTGTGGCCGGTAATGAAACGTAATGACAGAGCAAACATGCCTTAAGTACACTGTTTTACTGTTTAACTGGTTTGGCCCAAGTTCATTAGCAGGAATGCCCCTAAGCAGGGAGCTCTAGGTCAATAGCTTTAAAAGGCTGAGTTGTTAACTAAGACAAGGAATTTCTCAGTGTTGAAAAGGGAGATTGAGGAGGAAAATGGGTAATGTGTTTAATTCATTATAAGAATGGAACCTGAAGAGAAACAGTGATACAACAAGTTTGGACTTTAAGGGTAGTTGAGGATAGTAGAAAGTCCAAAACTTGATAGCATTTAATCTTCTTCCTTTCCCCTGTCTTTTGCTCTCAGCTTCTGTAGCAGACTAAATTTAGCTCTCCAAGCTCAACTTTTCAACTTTGGATGGATATTTTTAGTGAAGGGGGAAATTGGCATCTCTTAAAGACCCACAGGTCAGCTTCTGCCTTGTGGATTCTATGCCACTGGATTAGGGGGATTTAGGTGACATGGACCCTTGAGGAGACAGAGAGTGGCCTGGCCATTTGGGCAGCAAGGAGAGCTTTAGGGAGCCATTCTTCACTGCCAGGTTTGGGGGAGTGATGGAGTGGAATTAGAATGGATGGTGCTGTTGCTTCTGACAGGGTAGCTTATGAAGTCAGATAGTGGGAATGAACTGCCCAATGGATGATCATTTGGGTAAATAAGTACCATTATGGAGTGAATAATATAAATTTGAACAGTCCACAAGGGATGTGGATCTGTGGCACTCCAAAGAAATGCATCTGGGGGGCAGCTGAGTAGCTCAGTAGATTGAGAACCAGGCCTAGAGATAGGAGGTCCTAGGTTCAAATCTGGCCTCAGACACTTTCCAGCTGTGTGACCCTGGGCAAGTCACTTGACCCCCATTGCCTAGCACTTACCACTCTTCTGCCTTGGAGCCAATACACAGTATTGATTCTAAGATGGAAGGTAAGGGTTTAAAAAAAAAAGAAATGCATCCTGCTCCTTTCTCTTTTTACATCATTTTAGTTATTGGGGAAGACCATGGATTTTCTGGGTTCTGAAGTCCATAGACATGTTAGAATACATGTCAAAATTGAAGAATAAGGGATGATAAACAGTTGTGAACAAATCTAGCCTAAAAATGTCTCCTTATATTGTATGGAATGAGCTTATTTCTAACCCATTAATACAAAAGAAGGGTTTTCTGGTGAGTGTGAGATACAACATCCACAGTACTAGCAATAATTCATATTTATGCCATTCTTTAAGGTTTACCATTTTACATACATTATCTCATTTGATCCTTGTTAGATGCTATTATCATAACCATTTTACAAATGAAGATCAGAGAGGACAATCATGAACAAATGTGAGGGGTAGATAGTATTATATCTATATGGGGATCCATTTAATTTATGGAAAGACTGAAGTTCAGAATAAAAGAAGTGACTTTTCCAAAGTCATACACTTAATAAGTAAACACTTAGAACTCTATGTAAACTTATATATTACTTGCTCCAAATCCAGCACACTGATGCTCTGCATTACTCTAAGAATGACAATTCCATATCCAACTTCTCTTTTTAACTACACATCATACATAAGAGACCAGAATTGTGTTATCATGATTGTTTTTGCCATATAATACCATGTTTTGGAGCAGCTAGGTGGTGCAGTGGACATAGTGAAGAACCTGGAGTCAGAAAGATGCATCTTCCCGAGTTCCAATCACATCTCATGCATTAGCCGTTGTTACAAGGGAATCACTTTAAAAGACTGATATATATTAATTTAAGGTCGCCAAGGAATTCAGCTATGTAATTCCTAAATGAAAAACTCAAATAAGCCGTCAGCCTTTTTTGGAGTTTAATTACAATAGGAGCAAGAAAGGAATTAGAGATAGAGAGAGAGAAAAAGGGAGAGAAGGGAATAGGGCTTAAATACCCCTTCTGTTTAGGCTGGGCCAAAAGGCCCAAGCCCTTAGATAGCTGGGGCAAAGAAAAGAGATCAGTCCCTATCACTCACGTGACAAAAATGGAGAAACAGTCTCAGAGGCCCCCACCTTCAGCTTCCTTCAGCGCAAGCTTCTCCGAGTCCACCGCAATCACCCCGACCAAACTCCTCCACCCCCTCCAAGTCTCCAGACCCTCCTATCTTTAAGGAAACCATCCAAGTTCCTCCTCTCAGTTCTCCCATCTACCAATCACTGTTCATCAATTTCCCTGTGCCAATGGAGGCTCTAGCTTAACCCAGGACCGACCGCCCAGAGGTTTCTGGCTTTTGCACATGTCTGTTGAAGGTCATATTTTCAAATGATTAAATCTTTGATCTAGGCTGCAGCCCTTACTCAATCCTGTTAGGACTGAATAGGGTGGAGATTTATTCCAAGTATCTCCATTGTATCAATTCTAAAATCAATCATGATTCAAAGAAATTCCTGTTCTATGCTTAAGCATAGGTCAAAGTCCTTTCCATTGTTCAGCAAAAGGTTTCTGTCCTAAAGTAATCTGAAGAAGGGAAGAGAAGGAACCTCCCATGCCAATGGGGTTCCCATTCCAATAGACTATCAGTAAGAAATTTTCCAAGTATGAAATATCCCAATGGTGAAATTTCCAACATTTATAAGTCTAAGGAATTTTGAGGTTTACACCGTGTGACCCTCAACAAAAAACTGTAAGATTAAAAATTAATCTCCAAATACTCCAAGTATTATTTTCGTAGGATATAATAAGAATAACTTAAAGCAAAGGAAAGAATAGCTTCAGTAAAGAGAAAAGCTTCCCAGACCACACACCCAGGAGGGAGAGCAGAGCCTTCAGAGAAGCCCAAAGGGTACCATTTCCAGCAAACTTATTTCCCAAAAGTAAGGATGCAAAGTCAGGACATAAAGGACAGGGATGCTGGGTAATGTATTTCAGGGGTATAAAATTTCTATTTACATATCACTTAACTTTGTTGGCCTCAGTTGCCTCTTTTCAGTAAAATGAGGTTGAGAAGGAAATGACAAACTACTCCAGCATCTTTGCCAAGAAAAACCCAAATGAGGTCAAAAGAATCATACATAAATAAAAATGACCGAGCAACAACAAACTATGTTCTTGTGTTTGTCATATATCAAATGATTTAGCATTGGAGGTGTCTACTATGTGCCAGGCACTGTGCTAAAAACTGAGGATATGAAGGAAAAGACAATTCCTGATCTCAAAAAGTTCACACAGTGTGTAAGCAAGAAATAAAAAGGACAAATTGGAAACACTCAACAAAGGAAAGGCACTAGCATTATAGAGGATCAGAAAGGACTTCTTGTCAAAGGTGGAATTTGTTTCAAAGAAGGTTAGATTCCTAAAAGTGTCCAGTTGTTTTTTTTTTTTTCAAAATTGCTACTGTAACAGACAAGGCTTAAATTATCCTTCTGAGCTGGTCAAAAGTAGGGCTCATGAAGAAAAATAATGCATTAATCAAATGATAATCTTATTTTCAAAGGGATTTTCCACAAGGGAATAGACAAATTCGACCACTGTTGCATTTTATCAGCTAATAATTGTAATATTGAAATGTGGGCCAAATGCTGATGTAGAATGGCATGGGAATTTCCAATTGAGGCCAATCAGTTAATTAGCACAATTGTGCTAGGAGAAAAGTTATTATAACTATGAGCTAAAGCAGGAGTTGTTCTTAAAGATTAGTACAGAATGAAAGCAACCACAATCCCTTTCTTTCTAAATCTGTAATTCTCTGTAAATACCTTTATACTGTACCACAAAAGATGTTTGAAAAATCAATTCTTTTCACTAGACAAAAAAAAAATTAAGGAAAGCAATGACATTTCGTTTTGCTTTGGTGTGAGAAAAATCACTTAGTTCTCCCAGGTAATTGAAGATGTAGTGAAACCTCAGGGTAATGCATCTGAAAAAATAATTTGGTATGTTAGCAAACTATCGCAAACAGACACATGAGGCATTTTTCTCAATACGAGTAGGAAAAAAATGGTAGCACTGTGTAGTGCAATGGAAAGCGTGTTTGATAAATCTTCAGTTTTTCTGTTCTTAAGTCCAAGGGCCTATTACTAGGCATTTTTACTATTTACTATTATGATTACCAAGAGCCATATAACTAGGGACAGGTCATTTTACCTCTGTGAGTCCTGGGAACTTCTCAGGAAAATAGGGATGATAGTCCTTGAATTATAAACTCACAGTTTTGTTGTGAAGAAAGTGCCTTATGGATAGTGGCCATAATAATTCTAAAAGACAGCATGATAAGGGATGCCTATCAATTGGGGAATGGCAAAATAAGTTGAGGCATATGATTGAGATAGAATACAACTTGACCATAAGAAGTGATGAACATTAATTTGGGGGAAAACCATGGAAAGATCTACATGAAATTATGAAGAATGAGATGAGTCAATAATAGTAACAGAAATGTCATTTGAAGAAAGACTTGTGTATGTCCACCTTCAGTGAAAGAATCAATAAGTAGAATTAAGTAAGGCATAGTTTTTTATATATGTATATATATATATATATATTTGTCACATGATGCCTTCTCTAAGCGGGATGGGTTAGAAGAAGGGAGTTGAGTATACTTAACAAAACAAACAAATTAATTATTTTTTAAAAAATGACATGGTGCAGAAGAAAAGGCATTGAACCTGGGATCATGGGACCTCAGTTTGAATCCTGGCTTTTATTACCTGTGTGATTTTAGGCAAGTAACATTTGTAGGTGTTCAGTTTATTTATATGTAAAGTGCAGAGGAAGGACTACATGGCCTTTTAGGTAACTTTCAATTGTGCTCCTATGATAATATCTTCTATCTACCCTTATCTGTGATTCCCTTTGCTTAAAAAACTCCTGATATAGAAACTCCCTTCACTATGAAGATTAACCGGACCTAAAGTCAGGGAGATCTAAGTTAAAATCACTTAATAGCTGACTGATTCTGGGGGAGTTATTTAACCTTTGCCCCAATTTCTTTCTTTATGAAATGAAATCACTAATTGCTTTTGATTCCCAAGGTTGTTGTGAGGACACACGGAAAAAATACTTTTAAAGTGTTTTCTAAACTTGAATATACTATATAAATGGTATGTTGTTATATCATTGCCTTTTGTTATTATTGTTATTATTATTCTACCTCTTGTTGACTTAATACAAAAGTCCTTAGGAACTATCAGAAAGACACAAAAGTTAAGGTGCTCACAAAAGGTCTCAGGGTGTCTGAAGCAGAATTTGGAATTTTGATCTTTCTAAATCCTCTTTTCCTTCTAAATCTGGATACCCTGACATAAGAAAGAAAAAAAAATGTCCAGGTCTTTATCTAGTTGTAGACTTTAAGTTTCCATTATAGTAGTGAATATTTCCCAGCTACATTTTATACCTTTCCCATAAACCAATACTGCACAAAGGAGTTAGTTAATTTATTTGTTCAATTGAATTGAATGCTTAGCCTTCCTAGACATTTAAAAGAGAGGCTTTGGTGTGAGACTGTATAGAATAATTTTAAATGCTAAGTAAAAACAGTATCAAATTAATCATTAGGTTTAGGGAAGTAGGAGAAAAAAAAGAACAGCATTTTAACTATAGTATTGCAGTACAATACAAATTTCATTCATTATGTCTTATAAATCCCATTACCAAGTTCCATGCTTCCGTTTACTTCACTAACACTGAATGAAGGCTGGGTTGCTAGGCATTCGACCTGAAAATGCATCATTATACTAATTCTGGTCTAAAGCCTGTGGGCAAGATCCGTTAAGTCATTATGCAGGAATAAACCAGATATTCATGGTGTTGAACATAAGGATTTACATCATTTTCCCATCCATGTCTTGATTAAGGGCTCCGTTTGGGAGAATGCTTAGTAAAGTATCAAGGAGAATTAGGTTGTCATAGGGAGATGTAATACTAATACTAGACTATTTACAAGAAATTGGAAAATGGCTTCAATTACTGAATGTGGATTTTTCTCTGCCAGAAGGACACAGGAGGGATTTATTATATGAAATAATAGAGGGATCGCAAAACTGATATTTTTCTTTGGACATTTCATGCTCTCTACTTTGGGTAAAAGAGTCTGAAAATCAATGAATGATTTGATATGAACTATACTTAGTGATGCCTAAATGATAAATATTGTTTAATTAATTCTATTTCTTTAATAGGTACAATTTTTATGAAACAATTTCATTTCTAGGTTGTTGTTTACTTGTTTGGTTTTTTTTTATGGAAAGGGTTATTGGATCATAAGTCTTTCTCTAGAGTTTGAAGATATCTTAGAGATCATTTAATGTCTCTCTTCCCCTTCGTTTGACCCAAGGTCACTCAGGTAGTAAGTAAACATTGAATCAAACACTGGAATGGAGATGAGGAAGTAGGGAAAACGCAATTTGATCTTTGACTCTGTGATCTGAGAAATTCTGCCAGTTATTCTATACCTCATGTAAGCCTCCTCAGCTTGGGAAGTCAGTCACCATGAAAATGGTCTTCTTTGGAGGTTATTATGGAGCTTATTGGTACATCTACTTCCTTTTAGGGACTGAAAGACTAAGGGAATTTTTAGTAGTGATTATAGGAATGGACAGGTAGAATTAAAAATGAAAATATTCAGTGAGTCAGTTTTGGAGGCTAATGATCAATATGAAACAGTAGTATATTGAATAGAAAGTAGATGGTATGTTTTTTTTTCCTATTCATAGGCAGGAAGGAGAAGGGTAAGTTCCATCTGAATACTTAGTACAGGGCAAATAAGGGGAAGGAAATGTTTTGTGTTTATTGAATTCCCATTATTATCACAAAAAAGTGATACCTATTTAGATTCTCTATGGAGAAGAGGACATATTGTGAAATTATTCAAAACACAATTCACTTTCTAGGTAAGATTAAAAGGAGAATTTAGAAATTGTTTACATGGGGCATATCATAGGAACCATAAAATTAAATGACAAAGGGTGGCTTGTTTCACCAATTAGGATCTTTATTTTCTCCCTCATGTTCTCTTCTTCATTCATTTCAGGACACTATTTAACTTTCAAGATAGCTTTCCTAAATTATAGGTCTGATTATGTAATTGACCTGCTTAGTGGTGACTCCCTAACATCTCCAAGAAAAAAATTAAAGTCCTGTGTTTGTCATTTAAAGCTCTTCCTGCTTTTTGAATCTTCTTACATTCTTTTCCATTACATGTACTCTATCATACAGCCATACTACACTATCTACTATTCCTTTCACAAGATACTCCACTGTCTATTTCTGCACTGGTGTTAAACCTGAACTCAGGGGGACATGATTTCAAATCCAGCCTCTAGTACTTACTAATTGCATTGCATGATCCTGGGAAGTCACTTAATCTCTATCTCATTAATTTTCTTTCTTTTTTTAAATTTCTAAACCCTTTTTTCCAGATTACATGTCCCTACAAATTTAAATAATCATTTTCTGCCATTTTGAGATTCATATTCTCTCTCTTCCTTCTATCCTTCCTCACTCCCAGAGAAAGCAGGTTATATGATATATGTTGTTCATGTGTTATCATATAATACACACTTCCATGTTTGTCATGTTGTGAAAGAAGAAATATATTGTATACACTAGAGAAAAATTCATGGAAGAAATGAAGTGAAGAATGCTATGCTTCAATCTGCATTCAGATTTTAGCAGTTCCTTCTATGGTGATAGATAATTGTTTTTGTTATGATTCCCTCAGGGTCCTGGATCCTTGCATTGCTCATGATAGTTGTCATTCACAGTTGATCTATTGCTGTTAATGCTTACAATGTTCTCCTGGATCTGCTCACTTCACTTTGCATCACTTCTTATAATTCCAGGTATTTTTTCTTTTTAATGTGTATATGTGATAATCTTATTTGTCATTCCTTATGGCATAATAGTATTCCATTACAATCATTTGCCATGCCACATTTTCCTAATCTATAAAATAAGGATAAAACTAGAACTTGTCTCCTAGGATGGTTGTGTTTCTAAAGATGATAAAGGGGCAAAATGACAAATGTTTGAGGGGATGTGAAAAAATAGGGATACTAATACACTATTGGTGGGATTGTGAACTGATGCAAGTATTTTGGAGAACAATCTGGAATTATGTCCAAAAGAATATTTAACTATGTATACCTTTTGAACCAGCTTTTTTCCCATGGTTACATGATTCATGTTATCTCCCTCCCCTCTTCCTTCCCCACCTCCCAGAGCTGACAAGCAATTTCACTGAGTTATATGTGTATTAATCACTTGATACTTATATCCACATTATTCATTTTTGCAATAGAGGAATCTTTTAAAAATCAAAACCCCAAATCATATACCAATATAAGCAAGTGATAAATCACATGTTTTTCTTATTTTTCTACTCCCACAGAAGAACCTATATTCTTAAAAACACTATTGGAGAAGCATTCTTTGTGGAGGCAAAGAAGTAGAAATCAAAAGAATGCCCATCAATTGGGCAATGGCTAAACAAGTTGTGGTACATGATTTTGATGGAATACTAATGACAAGTAGGTTAACTTAAATTTAAAAACAACAACAACATAGAAAGACCTGTGTGAAGTTATGAAGAGTAAAATGAGAGGAGTCAAGAGAATATTACATCTAACAACAGAATTATTGTTTGATAATGTTTGAAGAATGACTCATGTATGTTCACCTCCTGAGAATGTATTGATAAACAGAAATAAACAAGATATATCTATATTACATATATATATATATACACATATATATTTGCCTTCTTAATGGGGGAAGGGAAGAAGAGATAACAGTATTTTTAATGAAACAAATAAATAAATTTAAATAAATCACGAGAAAAGAGGTTTTGCAAACTTTAAATTACCATATAAATACTAGATATTGTTTTTATTATTAATGATTATTATTTTGCATTGACTGTTCCCTATGCCTAATGCTTTTATTCCCAACTTTGAGTTCTTAGAACCTCTGCCTTCCCTTAAGTCTAAATCCAATGCTACCTCCTCTGAGAGAACTGTTTTAGTCCCCACAGCTATATCCTCTAAAGTCAGTTTTATTTACTCACTATTTATCTTGTATATAGTCTAATTTATACATATTGTCTTTCCCATTATAGACAGATAGATAAATATAGATAGATAGATAGATAGATAGATAGATAGATAGATAGACAGAGTATCCCCTATGTGCCTGGCCATAGTATATGCATAATACATCTTTTCTAATTGCCTTTCATACTTGTAATCTCTCCTTTCCAATTAATTAGTACATAGGATATGAATATAGACTTAGATTAGTGGAGAAATTGGACTATGATTTATTACTTAGAGAAGTAGGAAAAAGATAACCAGTATTTTTAGGATTCTTAAAACAGTCTGTTGGTATTTTCAGTAAATAGAGGGTCATGATTCATAGAGGTTAAAAGTTTTCTCATCATATCTTCATATAGTTGCCTTGCCATTTGAGAAAGAAGAGCCCTATGAACTTGCCTTCATGTGTTGGTGGAGGGTTGAAAAGAAAAAAAAATTAATTAAAGCTGAAATTGGAAAAAAAAAAGTTAAATGGGGAGAATCAGAGTTCAGAGGAGATAATGATGGAAAGAAGAGTGAAAGATACCCCACAATCCTAGCCTTTACATTTACTTTATTCTGGTGCAACATGGTTGAGGTAAAGTTCTTCATAGACATTGACTTAATCTAGAGCAATTGTCTTCCTGGGGAGAGATTTAATGACCCTGCCCCCCCAAAAAAGAAAACATCTTAGATGATGGAGGGATTTCCTCAAGAACTGTGTACATCATATAGTTGATAGTAGCACACTAACATAAATAGAAGATATTAATAGCTTCATAATATCTGGGGCATGAGTAATCTATGTACATATCTCTTATTCATGATCCCACTGAATGTTAACTATTATTGCTGAGGATATACATTTATGAGAAAGTGGGATCTCTTCTGGAAGGGGACAGGTATTCTATTGTCACTTTTATTATTAAGTGTTAATCAGAATAATATCACCTCTTTTAACACTAACTCTTTATTTTTGGTCCTGATGGAATATAGCCCAAGACCCTGAACCTAAAAGCCTTGGAAATATGTTTCCAGTCCAGCATCTTCAATTATCATCATGGGAAACAAAAACTTTTAGAGAAGCAGCTCCATTTAGCATTTTCACTTGAGGCTTTGGTTGAAGCTACCTTCATATTGTTTCTTCTGAATTTATGCCTTGTTTTTTTCCTGTCACCAAAGTAGCTTTTAATAATCACATTTTTTTTGTTTATTTTCTAGCCTTTTTCTTGACTTTGAACTTCATGTTAAAGTTGGCTTCTACTCAGTGAGGGGTCCCAAGTTAAAGGCTTTTTTTATGCTACTGTTTTCAGAGTTAATTCTGGGATTATGCACATTTTTTGGTGCTTTCCATAGAGTATGATGCAAGAAAAGGTGTGATCACTGCATTCCTGGTCTTGGCTCTTTTCTTTAGATAGTAAACATCTCCGTATTCCCATGTATTCATGAGTGCAAAAGCTTCTCTTGATCTGGAACTGTGACCAGGTCCCCTCCTCTCCTGCAGCCACAAGTGCTAGTGCTATTTCTGAATTAAGAGCTCCCAAAGTTGCTGCCACTGTCACCACCTCCACGACCTTCCAGTGCAATTGCTTGTACTTGCTTGAGATCTGTATAGGTGTCCATCCCAGAGATCCCTTTACTGACCCTCCTTAGTTGTATTAGATTGAAAAAGTTTCACCCCAAACTTTTGTTGACTCTGCCATTCCAAAATTAAATTTGAAGCATTATTTTAAAATTATTTGGAGTGGAAAGCAGAGAAAGTTCAGTTGGGTTGCTGTCTCTCAGGTGGTCTCTAAAGATGTAAGGGTTAATTGGTAGGACTTTGACAAAAGTGAGGAGAACAGTTTGATAAAACAATTTAATTTGAGAAGTATGGATAGAAAATAGAAAGGAAGATAGAGAGATTATTATGACTATAACTAAATTCCTAATCCTAAATAAAATTTTTAAAAAACTCTACTCTAACTGTCCTCAAGGACTGGTTCTTCTGCTGGTCAGTTCTCTTCTACTTAGACATCCTTCTGCTCTCTTTCCTGCCTCTTAATGAGACAGAGAGAGATAATAAGAAAATTCCATTAACACTGACCAAAATATTCATTTCAAAGATATTTTTGCTAGTCTCTGTCTCTCTAATCTTCCTTTCATTCCCTTTTTTGTTTTTAAATGTTTCAATGACACTTTTGTTAAATTTACCAGCATTAAACCTACTCCATATCTAAAATCTAATCAAAATTTTAAACTCTCTCCTGTAGCAAATAAATACATTCAAAAGAAACAAATCTACACATTGGCTCCGTCCAAACAAATATGTCTTATTCTGACCCTTTGGTCAGAAAATGGGTAGCATACTTCATCATCTGCTCTCTGTAGTCATCGATTGGTTCCTAAAGTCTTTCAAGAATGTTTTTATTTAAAATGTTGTAGTTGATGGACTGGTTATTTTTCTTTTTGCTCATCTTATTTTGCATAGTATGATTCTTTTCAACTTTTTTCTTTCTAAATTCATCCTTTTCATTATTTTAAGATTGTAATAACAATTGATAATATCCATATTTACTTAACCATTCCCCATTCTTTTAGTTTCCAAATCTTGCCTATAAGAAATATTGCTTTTATTTATTTTATATGTATGAGTTCTTTCATTCTTTCTTCACTTTCTTTAGGTATATGACTCACCATGATATCATTGGGTCAAGGGGTATTCACATTTTAGTGGGGTTTTTTTTGAAGTAAATGTAGATTCATGTTACTTTTGTAATGGCTAGGTCCATAAGCTCCTCAACTATGCTTTAGAAAGCCTATCATCCTATATTCCCCATAGCAATTGTCATTTTCTGTTTTTTGTATCTTACCAATCTGATGAATATGAAATGAAACCACAGAATTTCTTCTGTATTTTTCTTATTGGTTTAGAGTATTTATTGGTAGCTTGGTTGTTGGAAGCTTTAATTTTTCCCCTTGAGAATTACCTTTTCCTGTCCTCTGAACTGTCTATTCAGGAAAACCTAAACTTCTTGCTTTTGCTAGTAGAATACTTACTGAAAGTGAGGCTCACTTTCCCATGCACAAAATTAGAGCTTTTGACTTTTTAAGAAAATAACGTTTGTATTTTCTTAGATTTTATGAGTGGAACTTAATTGCAGGTATGAACTGACAACAATCTATAGACAAATTCTGATGAGCATCATGTTGGATGCTGTCTGCCAGAAATAGGGAGTAGCATTAGACAGTTATTATTTACATGATTGTTCAGGAAAAGAAGTGAGGTAGAACCACCATGTTCTAGAGGCCATGTGAGGACTATAATATGGCAATACCTATAAAATGTGTGAAAGTAACCATGCTAATAAAGGAGGACAAATGAAAGTACAACTGAGTTTTTAGGACTCTCAAAAGAGGCTATCCTGTTATTATAAATTATTTTTTTGTTGAAAAAATACCCATTGACTTGATTTTCTTTAGATGTCTTATGGCAGAAGTAATTGTAAGAGCAAAACCAAAGAAATGTCATAAAAGTCAAGAAACGCAAGAATGATTCTTTATGACTCAAACTCCTTTCTCAAGAGATCACATTGCTGTTGAAACGATGGCATAACACAGGGCTATCCACAACTGTATCTTACTGTGTTGTAAATGATCCCATCACTTCCTACTAGGAAGATGTTGGTGCTACTCAAGCCAGTGAGTTCAGCCACATTAGTATGCTAGAACTACATGATGATTTTGGACATCTGTCTTAGGAGAGAAACCTGAGGGCTTTATGAAGCATATTTTACTGGCTCAGGATGACACGAACTACTTGTGCTCTGGTCCAGAGAAAAATGGTACCAACTCTAGTTCTTGGAACACATATGTACTAGCAAGTTTTAGGAGCTTGTGTATATAGTTATAAGCTATGCATATTGTTGTTTATCATTGGATAGAGGTAGGAAAAGCATCTAGTAGGCATAAGCATATATGAATAAGATTAAACAGTGTTTTCCTTATCTTATCATATTAATTAAATTTTAGCACGTTTTATCAAGTTAAATCATGTGATAAATATTTATCTGTATGATATTTTTGGGGGGTGTAGTAACATGAGGCTAGTACGCTTTGACAAAGATAGGACTTACAAAATAAAAATTACTTAAAGGGATATTGGATTTGAGAGGGATCAGTAAGTCTAGAATAATCTAGACAAAGCTCTTGCCAGTCTTAAGGTGACTTACAGACTTAGTGTTTTTATTGTATGCTGCTGAGCATGCTGGGTATCCTTTGGCCCATGCAAAAGATTCAATAGAATCAATAGGTAGTTTTTCAAGTATATATATATACCATACAGTCATATTATCCAAATGAGTTCAAATGAGATAATAAGTGGAAAGTGCTTTACAAACCTTAAAATGCAATAAAAGTGTTAGCTATTGTTAGAACAAATACTAGTAGTGTTATTATGGTTGTATTATGGTTCATTTATTATGTACAGTTGCTAAATGTGCTAATATGAGATGCTATGCATGTACTATTTCTATATATACATACAACACTGGGTTTATAAATACTTAAATGTAAGTATATTTTGAAGATGTTATGCATTGTGCAAGACAATGTTTTGTTATCAGAAATTCTTTTGAATTTTAGGATTCTGTGTGCAGCAAATGCTCACATGTGACTGTGTAGAGTACATTTGATGAAATTATCTGCCACTCTGCTTTATGTTAATTTCTCCTATTTAACATGAGAGTAAAGATATATATATATATATATATATATATATATATATATTGTTTGGGTTTAAGGATATCCCACAATTTTCCAGGACAGCAAAGAATTTACTTAAGGGAGTATGTGGAGAAACCAGGCAGTGGAACAATGGACCACTAGATGTTTTTTCTTTTTTTTCCATCTTCTTTAACCATCCCAGACACATGATTTGAGTGTAAGAGTAGAGTTAAATGGAGGAGTTTTAAAAACAGCTTCCTCACTAGAGTTTCAGAGGAACAATTGGGAAACAAAGGTACAAAGTTATAGAATAATAAAGTGCTAAAATTATAAGGGCCTTAAAGGTCATTCACTTCAATCCCTTTCCTGATACATGAATTTGCTCTGTAATATTCATGAGAGGTGCTTAGCCAGCTTCTCCTTGAACATAAAATAATAATAAAACCAAGCATTTATATGGCACCTACAATGTGCCAAGCATTGTACTAAGCACTTTACAAATATTATTTCACTTGAGTCTCACAACCTTTGGAAGTTATCATCCCCATTTTACAGTTGAAGAAACTGAGACAAACAAAGGTTAAGTCTCTTTCACAAGGTCACACAGCTAATAGGTGTCTGAGGAGGGATTTGTATTCAGGACTTCCTGATCCCAGACCCAGTACACTATCCACTGTGCCACCTAAATGTTGCAACATTTCTAGTGATGGGGAGTTCACAATCTACCATATCAACCTATTTCACTTTTAAACTATCCTGATGATACATCTATTCCAGGATAAGCCCAAATCATTCTTCCTTTAATTTCTATCCTTTAGTCCTAAATCTACCTAAAGAGATGAAAACTGCTTCTTAAAGGTCTGTCCACGAACAAGAATGATTAGAAGATAAATATAGCAAGTTCCACTTAAGTCTTCTCATTTCTAAGCTAAACATCCCCTGATCTTTCATCTAGTGTTCATGACAGTTTCAAATTCTCTCATCATCCTCTGGAAACACTCCAGTTTGCTAATGTCTCTCATAAAATGTGTTCCTAATAAAATGAACAGAATAGCCCAGCTGTCATCGGACCAATCCAGAGTAGAATAGGACTATTTGTTTCTTGGGTTTGGACATCATATTTCTTTTAATAAATCCTAATAGTTTTTTTTAAGATATATAATGTTGTTGAAAAATTCATCTCTACTTTGAAGTGCCTTCATGATAAAAAAGTTCAAGATGTTCCAAATGGAATTTACTCTCTTCTGTTTCTAAAGTCAGTCTTCTAAACTCCCACTTTTCTGTTTAAGGTATGGCCATTTTTCCATTCACTCAGGATTGAAGACTGAGTAACTTTTAACTATTACCTCTTCATCATTCCATATTATCTTTTTGGTTTCCAAAGTCTGTCAATTCTACCACCACAAGAGTTGTCATATTTGTCATTATCTCAACTCATATAGCCAATACTCTAATTTAGAATTCTGTTACATCTTCATTGAATTATTATAATGACCCCTTCTTGGTTTCAATTATTCAATCAAACATTGCCCCCCTAAAAAAACATTTAATAGAGGTCTACTAAATGCCAAGTACTAGGATTAGAAAGAAGGGTTTAAAAATAAACAAAGCAATCCTTGCCTTCAAGGAACACATATTTAATGGGGAGAGAATATATGTAAATAACTAAGTAGATACAACTAAGAAATGTACAAAGGAGATGCAAAGTCATCTCAAAGAATACTAGAATCTAGAGGAACTTGAAAAAGCCTCTTGTTCGAAAACCAGATTTAAGTGTGGGACTTAACGGAATTCAGAGAAATTAAGAAGCAGAGGTAAAGAGGGAGAACATTCCAAGATTGGGAAATGGCCAATACAAAGGCATGGAAAGAGGAAATGGAATATTATGTTTATAGAACAGCAAGACAGCTAGTTTAGTTTGATGACAGTGTGTTTGGCGTGAAGTAAAGTGTGAGAAGATGCTTCTTTTAGCATTTCCTCTTTAAAAAACAAAAAACAAAACTCTTACCTTTCAAATTAGAATCAATACAAAACATTGGTTCTAAGGCAGAAGAGCAGTAAGGGGTAGGCAATTGGGATTGTGACTTGCTCAGAGTCATGCAGTTAGGAAGTATATGAGGTCAAGTTTGCATCTCTAAGTCTGGTTATTTACTGAATCATCTAGCTGTCCCAACATTTCCTCTTTTTAATCCATCCTATATAGACCAGATAAAATGATCTACCCAAGAAACAGATCTGGTCATGCCACTTGGTTAGCTCAAAAATCTCCATTGTCTTCCTATTATTGCCATCTAGAAAATATCCTTAGTATTGAAACTCTGGCTATTCTATTATTGCATGAAGACTTCAGTCCAGCATTTAACAAACTACATCCTGTCTCTTACTAATAAGGGTGCATAAAGCATGAGATAATAAGCTCTTGAAGAGCATTGTTTTTCCATTCATTGGAAGGATCAGGAGTCATGTTCTCCTAAGAATAAGCCAACACCTGCAATATGCAAACTTATAAGGAATGTGGGGACCTATAAATATGGAGCTAGCAGAAAAGTCAATGATAATGCTTGCTTCATTGTGTGCTGACATCCATGCTTCATATGTTTCTGCACACCTTTTCATGTTTTGTTATTCTTCATATACTCTGCATTCCATCTGAATTGACCTCATTGCTATTCCCTGAATCCAAGATTCTATCTTCTCATTCCATGTATTCACTCAGGCTCAGATTCATCCCTGAAATATATTTCCTCAGTGTCACCCCTCAGAATCCTTACTTTCCTGAAAAGTTCAGTAGCTCAGCTGCCTTATCCTGTCAGTTGCTAATTTTCTCTACTTTTCCAAACTATCTTGTATTTACTTTTGTGTGTACATTCTAGATAAGTCTCTTAGAATTAACCTGTCAAGTCTTCACACTATCACAGAAAGTCTTACTCTGATGGGCTGGCCACAGAGTTCAAATGACAAATGAACTATTTACCCAAAGACTATTCTGTGGAGAACTTGTACAAGGTAAGGGTTCACATGCTGGCCAGAGGTGATTGGGAGACATGGAAAACAATGACCCAAGACCATTCAGCATGGTGGATCAGAATCAAAGAAGGAACTATACTCCATGAGCAAATCATAATTGGATAAGCACAAAGGAAATGTAAGCTGTGAAAATCCAGAGCTACTTCCACTCTAAATGTTTAAAAGGATCATTTGTGCCCAATAGGTAGTAATGTCTTCCAAACCACAGCTAAATACATTATATCCTGAGTTCAGCATTGTGGTGACATTGGTCTTCTTTGAAAACAAGGAAAACATGTTAGGTTCATCTGAAAGAACATTAGTTCCTTGAGAAAATGACTTTTCATTTTTTATGAAATTAAAATATCCCCTTTATCTAGCATAGTCTCTTGCCTATAGTAAGCACCTACTGTTTTTGTATTGAATTAGATTAATTCATAATGTGTTCAAAGCCCAACAGTATGTTTAATTTTAGATTTTCCCTTATGTTTATCTTTCTGTTAGATTTGTCCAACTATGAAAAAGTTTTCCATAATAGATTTTTTTTGTTTCTTTCTTTTGTTATGTTTTTATTTTGCTCATTATTTCTGCAGTATAGACAAAAAATCCTCCCATTTCTTCCCATTTAAATTCTTTTCTCAAGGTTCTGGGGTGCTCTTTCTGTAATTCATATAATTCTGTGCCTCATTAGGAGTTGTTTCAATTTCCTTTATCTTATTTATTCACTTTTACACATCTTCACTAATCATTTTAATTTATTCCCTATTGATGTATATCTTTCTTTCTAACTAAGTTTTCTTCTCTCTGAGATTTTTGATAGTTTTAATCTTTTCCCTTTATATTAAATTGTCACTCACTTTCTGATTTCTTTCCTTTTGATGGTGAGTTCCTTTCCCCTCCTACTCTACACTGGACCTCTGAGTGGTCTACGCCTCTTTCCACTTTAGGGACTTTGTAAGCTCAGGATGGTTCTAGATGGATGTCAGTTTCCTTTATTTCATGTTCCATACTCCTTCACATTATCTAGTTCTCTGATTGGGCTGATTCATTATCTATTCATCTTTAATGGCTTAGAGAATGGTGGAGTGGGGGATCAGGGAAGAGGTTTTTCTCTAAAAGAACTATGAAATTCCTACCTAAGTAGCTATTCCAGTTGGAGTGCAACTACTACAGGAAGAATCCTGCCCTATGCCCACACCACCTCCTGATTTCATATATGTCTGTGCAAATATGAGGTCCATAGTTTACAGCAATAATGTTTAAGTTAGGCCAGGATTGGAGCGTCAGTACAGAAAGAGCAGCAAAAAAATTGCTTTGTGGGTCCCAAAGCACAAGACCATTGGTAGTATGCTCTGCAGTCATAGTAGTGGGGAAAGGATGCTGAGTCAGTGTTAGGAACTAGCAATCTCTCCTGTTCTTTCATAACTTTAACTTGTTGAGTTTCTTGCTTTCATATCCTAAGGAAAAAGCTTTCCCTTTTCTATCCTGGTGCATAAATTTTCTTTAAGATTTATTTTTATTTTTATTTATTGAGTACTGTAGAACATTTCCATCTTTAAGTTTGTTCTAAGAATTTACTTTTTCCTATTCCGTAACCAACACTAACTGTTATTAATGATCTCTCTCTCTTTAAAAAAAAAAAAATTTAGTCTTCCGGTCAAGATGGCGGCTTAGAGAAAGCTAAAGTTCAGATCTCCGGAAAACCCTTCCCGACCGATCTCAAACTATAAGCTCCTAAGGCACCAAAATTCAAAACGATCAACAGCACAGACCCTGGGAATCCTCCTCCTGGACCTGGACCTGGATCAAAAGGTATGGACCCCTCAAAAGTCAGAACCCGAGATCACTCGGACCTAAGGGGTAGGAGCGCAGAGTCCAAGGCTCCGGGAAGCCGCTGCCCCGCCCCGCTCAGAGAGCAGGGTAGTCTGAAACAACAGCAACCCTCAGGGCGGGCAAGACAACATCACGGGCTGGATCCTGCTATCCAAGTCTCAGTGAAAGTCACTGCCCTCGGAGCTCCGGGAAGCCGCGGCTCCTTCCTCCGCAGAGAGCAGGGTCCTCTGAAACAACAGCAACCCTCAGGGCGGGCAAGACAGCCTCTCCAGCTGGATCCTGCTATCCAAGTCTCAGTGAAAGTCACTGCCCTCGGAGCTCCGGGAAGCCGGGACTCCTCCCCCCACAGAGAGCAGGGTCATCTGAAACAACAGCAACCCTCAGGGCCGACAAAACAGCCTCAGGGCCAGCTATTCTGAAGGCAACTTCCGGAAAGCAAGCCGACCCAGTCCAGTCGAGGGGGCACCTTAGCAGCAGGGAAGCAGATAGAGCCGGGGGAGAGTGTGGCCCCCTGGCCCAACCCTTCCATTCCAGTTCCAGTGAAAGTCATTGCCTTAAGGCAACCCAGGGAAAGCTCATAGAACCAACAATCTGCCCAGGACTAAAGCCTCTGAACACCAGACAGAAATGAGAAAAGCTAATTCTCCCCATTCAGAGATGGCAAACTCCACAGAAGCACAGAAGCCCCAAAATCCCAAGAAAAATAAGAAGAAAGGGGCGACTTTGGACACATTCTATGGAACCAAAATACAAAATACAGAGGAGATAGAAGACAATGCACAAGAAAATGCTCCGAAACCTTCCAAAGGAAATGGAAACTCTCCACAAACCCATGAAGAATTTGAATCAGAAATGACCAAAAAGATTGAAGCCTTCTGGGAGGAAAAGTGGGAAATAATGCAAAAGAAATTCACGCATCTACAAAACCAGTTTGACCAAAGTGAAAAGGAAAACCAGGCTTTAAAGGCCAGAATCAGGCAGCTGGAAGACAACAATCATGTAAAACAGCAAGAATTAATAAAGCAAAGCCAAAATACCAAGAAATTAGAAGAGAACATAAAATATCTCACCGACAAGGTGACAGATCTGGAAAATAGAGGGAGAAGAGATAATTTAAGAATAATTGGACTTCCAGAAAAGCCAGAAATAAACACCAAACTCGACATCGTAATACAAGATATAATCAAAGAAAATTGCCCAGAGATTCTAGAACAAGGGGGCAATACAGCCACTGACAGAGCTCACAGAACACCTTCTACACTAAACCCACAAAAGACAACTCCAAGGAATGTAATTGCCAAATTCCAAAGCTATCAAACAAAAGAAAAAATCCTACAGGAAGCCAGAAAAAGACAATTTAGATATACAGGAATGCCAATCAGGGTCACACAAGACCTTGCAAGTTCTACTCTGAATGATCGTAAGGCATGGAACATGATCTTCAGAAAGGCAAGAGAGCTGGGTCTTCAACCAAGAATCAACTACCCAGCAAAACTGACTATATACATCCAATGGAAAGTATGGGCATTCAACAAAATAGAAGACTTCCAACTTTTTGCAAAGAAAAGACCAGAGCTCTGTGGAAAGTTAGATACCGAAAAACAAAGAGCAAGGAATACCTGAAAAGGTAAATATTAAGGAAAGGGGAAAATGTTATCTTCTTTTACTCAAACTCACTTCTATAATGACAACATTTATATCAATCTATGTATACTAATATGTGGGGAAAATATAATGTATAAATAGGGGGTAAAGAAAGACCAAATAGAATAATCTTTCTCACACAAAGATTCAAATGGGAAGGGGAGGGAAAGAAAACTCCTATAAGAAGGAGAGGAAGAGAGGGTTTTTTACTTAAACCTTAATCTCAGGGAAATCAACTCTGAGAGGGAAAAACATCCAGACCCACTGGGATCTTGAATTCTATCTTACCCAACAAGGGTAGGGAGAAGGGAAAACCAAGGGGGGGAGGGGGAGAGGGAAAACAAAAAGGGAGGGAAATAGAGGGGGGAGGGGGAGGGAACAAAAAGGGAGGCACTAAAAAGGGAAACATCAAGGGAGGGGACAAGGGGGACTGATTCAAAGTAAATCACTGGACTAAAAGGTAGAGCCAAAGAAGAAAAGGTTAGAATTAGGGAAGGCTATCAAAATTCCAGGGAGTCCACAAATGACAATCATAACTTTGAATGTGAATGGGATGAACTCACCCATAAAACGTAGACAAATAGCAGAATGGATTAGAATCCAAAACCCTACCATATATTGTCTTCACGAAACACACATGAGGCGGGTTGACACCCACAAGGTCAGAATTAAAGGATGGAGTAAGATCTTCTGGGCCTCAACTGACAGAAAGAAGGCAGGAGTGGTAATCATGATATCTGATAAAGCCAAAGCAAAAATAGACCTGATCAAAAGGGATAGGGAAGGTAATTATATTTTGTTAAAAGGGACTTTAGACAATGAGGAAATATCATTAATCAATATGTATGCACCAAATAATATAGCACCCAAATTTGTAATGGAGAAACTAGGAGAATTGAAGGAAGAAATAGACAGTAAAACCATATTAGTGGGAGACTTAAACCAACCATTATCAAATTTAGATAAATCAAATCAAAAAATAAATAAGAAAGAGGTAAAAGAAGTGAATAAAATCATAGAAAAATTAGAATTAATAGACATATGGAGAAAAATAAATAGGGATAATAAGGAATACACCTTCTTCTCAGCACCACATGGCACATTCACAAAAATTGACCATACATTAGGTCACAGAAACATAGCACACAAATGCAGAAAAGCAGAAATAATGAATGCAGCCTTCTCAGATCACAAGGCAATAAAAATAATGATTAGTAATGGTACATGGAAAACCAAATCTAAAACCAATTGGAAATTAAACAATATGATACTCCAAAACCATTTAGTTAAAGAAGAAATCATAGAAACAATAATTTCATCGAGGGAAATGACAATGGCGAGACATCCTTTCAAACCTTTTGGGATGCAGCCAAAGAGGTAATCAGAGGTAAATTCATATCCCTGAATGCTTATATTAACAAATCACGGAGAGCAGAGATCAATCAATTGGAAATGCAAATGAAAAAACCCCAAAGCGATCAAATTAAAACCCCCCAGCAGAAAACCAAACTAGAAATCCTAAAAATTAAGGGAGAAATTAATAAAATCGAAAGTGATAGAACTATTGATTTAATAAATAAGACAAAAAGCTGGTAGTTTGAAAAAACAAACAAAATAGACAATGTACTGGTCAATCTAATTTAAAAAAGGAAGGAAGAAAAGCAAATTAACAGCATTAAAGATGAAAAGGGGGACATCACCTTCGATGAAGAGGAAATTAAGGCAATCATTAGAAATTACTTTGCCCAATTATATAGCAATAAATACACCAATTTAGGAGATATGGATAAATATATTCAAAAATACAAACTGCCTAGACTAACAGAAGAGGAAATAGAATTCTTAAATAATCCCATATCAGAAAATGAAATCCAACAAGCCATCAAAGAACTTCCTAAGAAAAAATCCCCAGGTCCTGATGGATTCACAAGTGAATTCTATCAAACATTCAGAGAACAGTTAATCCCAATACTATACAAACTATTTGACATAATAAGCAAAGAGGGAGTTCTACCAAACTCCTTTTACAACACAAACATGGTACTGATTCCAAAACCAGGCAGGTCAAAAACAGAGAAAGAAAACTACAGACCAATCTCCTTAATGAACATAGATGCAAAAATCTTAAATAGGATACTAGCAAAAAGACTCCAGCAAGTGATCAGAAGGATCATTCACCATGATCAAGTAGGATTTATACCAGGGATGCAGGGCTGGTTCAACATTAGGAAAACCATCCACATAATTGACCACATCAACAAACAAACCAGCAAGAACCACAAAATTATCTCAATAGATGCAGAAAAAGCATTTGATAAAATACAACACCCATTCCTATTAAAAACACTAGAAAGCATAGGAATAGAAGAGTCATTCCTAAAAATAATAAACAGTATATATCTAAAACCATCAGCTAATATCATCTGCAATGGGGATAAACTAGATGCATTCCCAATAAGATCAGGAGTGAAACAGGGATGTCCATTATCACCTCTACTATTTGACATTGTACTAGAAACACTAGCAGTAGCAATTAGAGAAGAAAAAGAAATTGAAGGCATCAAAATAGGCAAGGAGGAGACCAAGTTATCACTCTTTGCAGATGACATGATGGTCTACTTATAGAATCCTAGAGATTCAACCAAAAAGCTAATTGAAATAATCAACAACTTTAGCAAAGTTGCAGGATACAAAATAAACCCACATCAATCATCAGCTTTTCTATATATCTCCAACACAGCTCAGCAGCAAAAACTAGAAAGAGAAATCCCATTCAAAATCACCTTAGACAAAATAAAATACCTAGGAATCTACCTCCTGAGACAAACACAGGAACTATATGAATACAACTACAAAACACTCTCCACACAACTAAAACTAGACTTGAGCAATTGGAAAAACATTAACTGCTCATGGATAGGACGAGCCAGTATAATAAAAATGACCATCCTACCCAAACTTATTTATCTATTTAGTGCCATACCCATTGAACCAGCAAAATACTTCTTCACTGATTTAGAAAAAACCATAACAAAGTTCATTTGGAAGAACAAAAGATCAAGGATATCCTGGGAAATAATGAAAAAAAAAACACATATGATGGGGGCCTTGCAGTCCCTGGCCTTAAACTATATTACAAAGCAGCAGTCATGAAAACAATTTGGTACTGGCTAAGAAACAGAAAGGAAGATCAGTGGAATAGACTGGGGGAAAGCGACCTCAGCAAGACAGTATACGATAAACCCAAAGATCTCAGCTTTTGGGACAAAAATCCAGTATTCGATAAAAACTGCTGGGAAAATTGGAAGACAGTGTGGGAGAGACTAGGAATAGATCAACACCTCACACCCTACACCAAGATAAATTCAAAATGGGTGAGTGACTTAAACATAAAGAAGGAAACCATAAATAAATTGGGTAAACACAGAATAGTATACATGTCAGACCTTTGGGAGGGGAAAGGCTTTAAAACCAAGCAAGACATAGAAAAATCACAAAATGTAAAATAAATAATTTTGACTACATCAAACTAAAAAGCTTTTGTACAAACAAAACCAATGTAACTAAAATCAGAAGGGAAACAACAAATTGGGAAAAAATCTTCATAGAAACCTCTGACAAAGGTTTAATTACTCGTATTTATAAAGAGCTAAGTCAATTGTACAAAAAAATCAAGCCATTCTCCAATTGATAAATGGGCAAAGGACATGTATAGGCAGTTCTCAGATAAAGAAATCAAAACTATTAATAAGGACATGAAGAAGTGTTCTAAATCTCTTATAATCAGAGAGATGCAAATAAAAACTCTGAGGTATCACCTCACACCTAGCAGATTGGCTAACATAACAGCAAAGGAAATAATGAATGCTGGAGGGGATGTGGCAAAGTAGGAACATTAATTCATTGCTGGTGGAGTTGTGAATTGATCCAACCATTCTGGAGGGCAATTTGGAACTATGCCCAAAGGGCGACAAAAGAATATCTACCCTTTGATCCAGCCATAGCATTGCTGGGTCTGTACCCCAAAGAGATAATGGACAAAAAGACTTGTACAAAAATATTTATAGCTGCGCTCTTTGTGGTGGCCAAAACCTGGAAAACGAGGGGATGTCCATCAATTGGGGAATGGCTGAACAAATTGTGGTATATTTTGGTGATGGAATACTATTGTACTAAAAGGAATAATAAAGTGGAGGAATTCCATGGAGATTGGAACAACCTCCAGGTAGTGATGCAGAGCGTGAGGAGCAGAACCAGGAGAACATTGTACACAGAGACTAATACACTGTGGTATAATCGAACGTAATGGACTTCTCCATTAGTGGTGGTGTAATGTCCCTGAACAATTTGCAGGGATCTAGGAGAAAAAAACACTATTCATCAGCAAAGGATAAACTATGGAAGTGGAAACACGGAGGAAAAGCAACTGCCTGAATACAGTGGTTGAGGGGACATGTCAGAGGAGAGACTCTAAATGAACACTCCAATGCAAATATTATCAACATAGCAATGGGTTCAAATCAAGAAAACATGTAATTCCCAGTGGATTTACGCATTGGCTATGCGGGTTGTGGGGGGGAGGAAAAGAAAATGATCTATGTCTTTAATGAATAATGCTTGGAAATGATCAAATAAAATATAATTAAAAAATTTAGGTAATGAAATTATTATATTTGTTCCTTGTTACATGTTTCATGTTTTTTTTTTTCCCTTCCCTACTCCCTTCCCCCTCCTGGAGCAAATGAGCAATTCCACTTAGTTTTTCTTGTAATTGATTTCTCTCTTGCAATAAAGTTTAATGTCTGAAATTATTGTTCCTTATTTTTCATTATTTGCATCAATGTTATAGGTATTGTGATAGAGAGATACTCCCGAGGGTGTATATTGATCAATAATGGATGGCTAATGGATCAAAGGTTTTCCTACTCTCCTCTTGCAATGCCTCCCTCTCCTCCACTCTTCTGAAGCCTTTAGCTTTGCCCCTCCCCCTTTCCCAGAGTAATCTATGAGGTTTCAGAGGAAACACTCTTTTCTTTTAATTTCTCAAGTAAGGATGTTTATTGGGGAAGAAAGGACAAGGATAGAGGACAAGGTAAGAGGGATGCGGTTTTCCCTAGTCTAGCAGATTTGGAAGATATTGGGGAAATGGCAATCGGTCACTAGCAGGGAAAGTCAGAGAGTTTGAAAGACAAATATTTTTCTTCTTTCATCTTTTAATCAGCCAGATAAATATCAGTCAGTCAGCAAAAGCTTCAGGGTCTTCACCATCAGCCACAAGCAGCTAAAACTTAGTCTAAAAGTCAGAAACCCCAGCTTCTTCTCCACCACTCTGTCAGAAGCCAAAAAAGGTCTCTCAACGTAGGTCAGAAGTAAGTTCAGCTTAGTTCAGAAGTAAGTTCAGTCCAGTTCAGCTGCTGGCTTGGCTCCAACTGTCTTTTCCCGGTAATATTCAGGATGTTACCTTTTGATTGACAGTTCTTCTGTCCTTTCTGTCTTGCAGCATGTAAATTCTCTTCCACAGTATTTCAATTTTCTAAATGAATATTATTACTAACATTACCAACAAATTACATATATTACTCTTTAAAGTATCCCTATGGTAGTTTGATTTGCTGTAGCATTAAACTATAAATTAACTTGTCATTTTTGTAATAGTGACACATCCCACCCATGAACACTGAATATTCTTTTAGGTATTTAGCTGGTTCTTTATTTTTCTAAGGTACATTAAAAATTAAATTTGTCTTGATTGATTCTCAAATGTTTTATAATTCTTTTCGAGTTGTATTTCCTTTCCTATTGTACTTCTTGTTTTTTTTAAATTTTTATTGTATAAAATACTATCAAGAGTTATGTGTTCATTTTGTCCTACAACTTTTGTTCAAGATATGGCCTTGATTAGTAATTTTACTTACTCCTAATAACTTTCTAAGTAAACTATTATACCATCAGCAAATAAGAATATTTTTGTCTTCTGTTTATTAATTTATATCTTTATTTTTTCTTTCTTTATTTTTAAAATTTCTAGAACTATATCAAATAATATCAAGAAGAAGAACACATACTTATTTTAATCCTTTATTTATTGTTAAAACTTTGAATGTGTTCTCTTTGCATATGATGTTTTCTTTTAGTTTTAGATAGATGCTTTTATTCAGTACTACACGAGTACCTCCAATGTCTTACAAACAATACCAAAGTTCTTCAGAGAGATGTTTAAAATGTCCTCATAGCTCTTCTGACCTCCATGTGAGCACTTGCCTTATCTGATTTCTCTTTGATATAGTCTTTTAGGATAATATGCATTTAGCATTTGAACAATGTGGTCAGTGTTTCAAAATTGAGCTCTCTGCATTATAGTTTGAATACATGGCAGTTCTGCTCAAGAAAAGACCATAGTGTCCAGTACCTTATCTTATGAGGTGATCTTCAAAATTTTCCTAATACAGTTCAAATAGAAATAATTCCATTTTCTAGCATAACACTGTCAATTGTTTCTTTAAATTTTCTTTGTTTATCTATGTTTATATTGTGAATTTTTTGTGTTTCCTTTTTCTGGCATAATGATAACATCTATTGCCCAAGGTTATTCTCAGTATCAAATGATATAATTGTAATGTGTATAGCACAGTTTTTGGCAAATATAACTATGTAACTTTTAGCAATTATTATAATGAGAGCATAATTGCAACCTTTATTTTTTAGATTCATTTGAAGTATACAAAATATCCACTCTCTTATTTTTTGTCTATATATGATTTTTTAAGAAACAGAGGTTGCATGGATTTGTGCTTTCTTATTTAATCTGTTTCTGTCTTATATTTATCAGACTGGCCAATCCATTTGCATTTAATGTCATATCAGGTTTATATTTTTCTCCACTTATTTTTTAAGCACTTTTTCTAGCAAAAATGCATTTTATTTCCTTCCTCGTTTGTGAGTACTTACTGTGATTAGTTTTGCTTACTCTATTTTAATATAACTTCTTCCCTCTCAAGATTTTCTTACACCTATTAACCTTTCTTTCATCTTTGTCAACAATTTACTTTAATTTTTGTAATTTTACTTAATTTAATGTTTTTTCTATGTTGTATTTACTTACATAATTATTACTCTCTTTTCTCCCTTTCTTCTCTCTGTTAAGTGGTTAATTAAAATTCACCACCTACTTTTTTCCTTCATGCCTCCTATTATTAGTTTTGTTTGTTTTCTTGCAGTTTTTCTAGGCATTTTTTTTCCTATAACTCCTTAGACTCCAGCTTCTTCTTTAGGATTAATTTTATATATATATATATATATATATATATATATATATATATATATAATAAAATAATAATAATTACATATATATCAGTTTTGTTTTATTGTTCTTCCTGTCTGTTGAAGTCACCAAATATATTGTTTTCCTGGTTTTGCTTATTTTACTGTCTACCCATTTATATAAGCATTATGTTTCTTTCAATTCTCTCAGTATGTACATATAATTTCTTGCAATGCATTACATTTATGTACCATAATTTAGTTAAATATTCCCCAATCAATAAGCATCTAGTTTTTGCCCACTTCTTTGCTATCAAAAAGAATTCAGCTAAATTATTTTCATGGATATGTTATTGTTTGTATTAACTTTGACCTCGGAACATATACCTGGGTAAATAGGTTTAGATTCTGTAATTGTTCACCTTCCCTTCTCCAGCCTTCCAAATAGATTTTTTCAGAATTATCAGCTCTAGAAATTTTGATATTCCAATACTCTCATCTGTGGTCATTTCTTGGGCTAATGTTAGTTTCTAGAGAACTTGTCAATGTGTAAGCATTAGTCCTTGACCCTACAGCAGACTGAAGTCTACTCTCAGATATCCAGGCTATGATCCATGAATTGCTTTTTAGAACGTTCTAAAAATGGAAGAGACAAAAAAGAGGGAAGAAGGAAGGAATTCAGTTTTGTAAATGACTGTTTACAAATCCAGAACAAAATCTCTAACACATGATGATTGAAGCAGATTGATTTCCAATAAATGAAATACAATTAAATCCCTCAAGACAAGTTCTTAATCCTTTATGTTGATAGAATTAATCCAGACTTCTTCTTGCTCAACCCCCACCCCCATATGATAGAAAACAAACAAAAATTAGGTATAAACAAAGGCAGGTAGCATGAATTTTAAAAGTAACTACCCACTAGAATTTTCTCTCCCCTTTCCACCAGGAATACTTGGAAGCTAAGAATAGGAAGTAGAAAAAGAAAATAACAAGAACTGAGGTTGAGATTTGTCAAAGTAACAAGGGAAGACAAATAACAAGTTTTAGAATTGGTGTCATATTCAAAGAATGAGTTCCCATTTGATTTCACAACCATAAATTTTAGGAAGGGAAGGGAAGCTAGAAGGGAACTGATACATTCAAAGAAATTGGGGGAATATAGAAACTGGAGATCATAATAGAAATAAAGATTAGATTCTTCGGAAGTGTGTTAAAAGGAATGGGAGTTGTAGTCAAATATGGATTATCTCCAGATTTGCCTCAATTAAATTAATGAATATAGTTTAGAAAAGTTATGTCCAAAATAAATTTCAAAAAATTAATAATATCAGACTTTTGGGAGGTGGAGTCAAGATGATGGCTAAAGCTCAGACCTCCATAAATTATTCCTCACTGATTAAAAACACCATGCTTTGAGGGGACTGAAAACCAAATCTAACAACAGGACAGAGACAGGGAACCTTCTTCCTGCACTCAACTTAAATGATATGCCTCCCAAAAAGCCTAAACTCTAGAATATGCAGGTTTAAGGGGAAGGAAGATGGAAATTCCCAGGACCCCTCCCACACCTACACCACTGAGCCTTCAGGTGGGCTGGAATCTCTGGACAGGCAAGGGTGCTAGTTCAGAAGAAGAACCTTGCCAGCAAAGCTGTGCCAAGCTCAGGGTATAGAATACAGGTGGCTTAGAGGCAGCTGGAGAAGCTTAGGGAAGGCATTCCAGTCACAGCCAAGATGCTTCATCTTGCTGCCCCCTTTCTGGAGGTTTTGGCCTCAGGGCATATCCAGATTTGCAGATCAACTCCTCCCTGACTCAATCTCATCAATAGGGCAGACAAGAAGCCTTCAGATGGCAGGGAAGCTCAAGCCCCGACATCTCTCTCCCACAGACTGATCTGAGAGTGTTGCTGACTAGGCTCCAAGGGCAAAGATTAAAACAACCTACAGGCAACAACCTTGATAACAGGGCAGGAAGCCCAGCTCCTTTTCAGTTTCTGCTGTCAGCTTGGGAAGATCTGATAACCTGATCAATCAGCAGAGCAAAGAAACCCCTTCAGGACAGAATAACTCAAACCCACAGATCCAATACATAATAAGAAGAGCAAGACTACAGGCAAATACAGGGGGAGGGGATAGGGGAAAATATGAGTAAACAACAGAAAAAGAAAAAAAGGAATTACAATAGACAGCTTCTATACAGGCAATGAACAAAGAGCAAATGGAACAGAGGAAGAACAAGGTACACCAAGCAAAAACACAGAAACTCCAGCCAATTAGACACAGGCTTTGGAAGAACTCAAAATACAATTCAAAAAAAAATTAAGAGAGGCTAAAGACAATGGGAAAAGAACTTAAAAAGCAAAATAAGTCATCTGGAAACAGAAAATACTGTCTTGAAAGCCAAAATTAATCAACTTGAAAGTGAGACAAAGGAGATTGAAGATCAGAAGGAGAGGGTTGACCAAAAAGCCAGGGAGGAAATTCAGTCTTTAAAAACTAGAAGCAAATAACTAGAAGCAAATGACTTAACAAGGCAGCAGGAAACTATAAAACAAAATCAAGAGAATGAAAAAAATTGAGGAAAGTATGAAACACCTCATCCACAAAATGGAAGATTTAGAAAACAGTTCCAGTAGAGACAACTTAAGAATCATTGGTGTACTAGAAGATTATGACCAAAGAAAAAGCCTGGACATCATTCTACAGGAAATTATCTAAGAAAACTGCCCCAACATTCTAGAACAAGAGGGAAAAGTGGAGATTGAAAGAATTCATAGATCACCTCCTATACTCATCCCCAACTGACAACACCCAGGAATGTTATAGCCAAATTCAAGAACTATCAGACCAAGGAAAATATATTTTCTCCCAATATCTCCTAAGAGTAAAAAGGAGTAAAAATCTCCTAAGAATATATCATTCATATACCATGTAACTACAGTGAGGATAACACAGGATCTGGTTGCATCTACACTGAAGGACTGGAAAGGCATGGAATATGATATTCCGGAAACAAGGTCTACAACCAAGAATCAACTACCCAGCAAAACTGACTATATTCTTGCAGAGGAAAGTGTGATAATTTAAAAAAATAGAAGAATTCCAAGTACTCATAAAGAAAAGACTGGACTTGAACAGAAAATTTGATGCCCAAACACAGAACTCAAGAGAATCACCAAAAGGTAATTAAGAAAGGGGGAAAAACAGAAAACAAACAAACAAACAAAAAACATTTTAAGGGACCCAATAAGTTAAAGAAAAGAGGATATTGGTAACTTTTAAAAATTGTCTTTATCACCTGGGTAGCTAGAAGAATTATACTTAGAGGCAAGAAAATTAAATTATAATCTCTATTGATAAAAATATTATATTTTATGAGTTTTATTAAATGATCATTAGAAATCAAGGAATAAAGAGGATACAAAACAAAAATGACATGCCCATGGCACTTATTTTATGGTTTTGAAAATTAAATGGATAATACATGCACTATGAACATTTTAATGTGCTATATGCTTGCTGTCTTCTTCCATTCTTTATCTCTTCTTCCCCCTCGCCTCCTCCTCTTCCTTCTTTTCCTTTGTCTTTTCCTCTTCATTTTCTTCCTTCTCCCCTTCCCCACCTCAGTTTCTACTCTTTATACCTTCTCTCTTTTGGTTACTCTTATTTTTGTTGTCCTTCTTAAATCTTCTCACTCTTCTTTCTCTTCTCTTTCCCCTTTAACTCCTCCTTTTTTTCTTTGTTATTATTTCATTTCTCCCTTCCTATCTTATTTTTCTCTGCATGGTAGAAGGAACAATGAATACGGAGTCAAAAGGTTTGAATTCTAGTTCCTTTTTCCATTACTAATCTTCTGAGTAAACTTGGGCAAGCCATTCTCTACCCACACCCCCACTCCTTTGACCTCAATTTTCTTATTATCAAAATGAGAGTAGACCTTGAAAGGCTCTTCCAGTTTTAACATTCTATAATTCTAGGTTCTGAAAAAAGCACATTGCCCAAGTGCAAAGCTTTAAAAGGATTATATTGATACAAGGACAGAAAAAAAGACCAGGGCTGGCAGGAGAAAGGGCTATCAGTAGGATGCCTTTGAGTGATAATGTTAAGAAAATGAAGTGTGGAAAAGGGGGATAGAAGAGCTTGGGTAGAAAAAATTAGAAATTAATTCTGCTTGGTATGAAAACAATAATGATAAGCACAATGAGAATAAAAAATAACAGATGTTAAATGAATCTGGAGCAATGACTATTGAAGTTTTTAGAAAGAAAGCCAACTATGGCCAAAGTGGGTAGTATTCAGGAAATGAAGTGTTTGTGTTTGCTTCCTTGGGAAAAATAGTGCTCTTATATGACATTTTGTCTTTTCAATGTGTATTAAAAGGGTCAATAAGTTCTCTAAAACTCTAGATGAATGCTTTAATCTACTTACCTAGTTTCTAAGTTAGAATAAGTATTTGGACTTTACTTAATATGTCTGCCTCTCTCATTTGAATTAATGAAAACATACACATACATCCACATAAATACATATCTATTCACACACCAAAAATAAACATATATATATATATATATCTCAAGTATATCATGATATAATAAAATATAAACTTTATATTATTTAGCATATAATATATAATGTCATATATTATGTAGAGTATAGAGTATAATATAATAGTAATATGGTATAATATAATATTATTCTGTACTATACTATATGTCATGCATAATATGTGATATATAGTATATGTTATACTACATGTGGCATAGTATAATACAATATTAAAGGTATGGTATAATATGATATTATAATGATAGGTATAATGTTTTTATATATAACTATATGTAGGCATATATATTATTACTATACTATACATACCATACTATACTTTATTATATTATCCTATACTAATATTATATCATACCATTTTATATTATATGTATGTTGATGTTTATGACACTACACACTACTAAAGAATGGACAAAGACTAAAAGATGAGAGATGCTTACAGCAGAAGAATTATACAAAATTATGGGCCTAGATACTTGGGGCTGAAAGAGAAACCTCCTTATCCATGTAGTGTTCCCAACCCTCTGCACCTTCAGAGAACACCTCTGGCCCAGAGATGATACTCTTTTTGTGTTTTGTTTATTTTTTTTCTTATTTTTTTTAATTTAGTCAATTTAGAACATTATTCCTTGGTTTTAAGAATCATATCTTTCCCTCCCTCCCCACCCCACCATTCCTGTAGCCAAAGTGCTATTTCACTGGGTATTACATGTGTCCTTGATCAGAACCTATTTCCATGTTGTTGATGTTTGCAATGGGATGTTCGCCCAGAGTCTACATCCCCAGTCATATACCCCTAGAGCAATGTGATCAAGCAGTTGTTTTTCTTATGTGTTTCTACTCCTGCAGTTTTTCCTCTGAATGTGGATAATGTTCTTTCTCATAGATCCCTCCAAGTTGTTCAGGATTACTGCATTGCCACTAATGGAGAAGTCCATCACAATCGATTGTACCACAGTGTATCTGTCTTTGTGTACAATGTTTTCCTGGTTCTGCTCCTCTCACTCTGCACCAATTCCTGGAGGTTGTTCCAGTTCACATGGAATTCCTCCAGTTTATTATTCCTTTGAGCACAATAGTATTCCATCACCAACATATACCACAATTTTTTCAGCCATTCTCCAATTGGAGGGCATCCCCTCATTTTCCAATTTTTGGCTACCAAAAAGCTCAGCTATGAATATATTTGTACAAGTCTTTTTCCTTATTATCTCTTTGGGGTACAAACCCAGCAGTGCTATGGCTGGATCAAGGGGCAGACAGTCTTTTATCGCCCTTTGGGCATAGTTCCAAATTGTCCTCCAGAATGGTTGGATCAATTCACAACTCCATCAGCAATGCATTAATGTCCCAATTCTGACATTCATTACTTTCCTTTGCTGTCATGTTAGCCAATCTGCTAGGTGTGAGGTGATACCTCAGCTTTGTTTTGATTTGCATCTCTCTGATTATCAGAAATTTAGAACACCTTTTCATGTTCTTATTTATAGTTTTGATTTTTTTAACTGAATATTGTCTATTCATGTCCATTGTCCATTTATAAATTAGAGAATGGATGGATTTTTTTGTACAACTGATTTAGCTCTTTATAAATTTGAGTAGACCTTTGTCTACTCAAGTCTTGTCTACTTTGTCTAAATTAGACCTTTGTCAGAGGTTTTTGTTATTAAGATTTTTCCCAATTTATTGTTTCCCTTCTAATTTTGGTTGCATTGGTATTGCTTGTATGAAAACTTTTTAATTTGATGTAATTAAAATGATTGATTTTACATTTTGTGATTTTTTCTAACTCTTGCTTAGTCTTAAACTTTTTCCTTTCCCAAAGGTCTGACATGTATATTATTTGTGTTCAACTAATTTACTTATAGTTTCCTTCTTTACGTTCAAGTCATTCACACATTCTAAGTTTATCTTGGTGTAGGGTGTGAGATGTTGATCCAAACCTAATCTCTCCCATACTGTCTTCCATTTTTTCCAGCAGTTTTTATCAAATAGTAGATTTTAGGCTGGGATCTTTGGGTTTTTCATATACTGTCTTGCTGAGGTAACTTTCACCAACTCTATTCCACTGATCCTCCTTTCTGTCTCATAGCCAGTACCATATTGTTTTGATGACCACTGCTTTATAGTATAGTTTGAGATCTGGGACTGCTAGGGGTGACAAGGGAATCACTTTAAAAGACTGATATATATTAATTTAAGGTCGCCAAGGAATTCAGCTATGTAATTCCTAAATGAAAAACTCAAGTCAGCCGTCAATCTTTTTTGGAGTTTAATTACAATAGGAGCAAGAAAGGAATTAGAGATAGAGAGAAAAAAAAAGGGAGAGAAGGGAATAGGGCTTAAATACCCCTTCTGTTTAGGCTGGGCCAAAAGGCCCAAGCCCTTAGATAGCTGGGGCAAAGAAAAGAGATCAGTCCCTATCACTCACATGACCAAAATGGAGAAACAGTCTCAGAGGCCCCCACCTTCAGCTTCCTTCAGCGCAAGCTTCTCCGAGTCCACCGCAATCACCCCGACCAAACTCCTCAACCCCCCTCAAGTCTCCAGACCCTCCTATCTTTAAGAAAACCATCCAAGTTCCTCCTCTCAGTTCTCCCATCTACCAATCACTGTTCATCAATTTCCCTGTGCCAATGGAGGCTCTAGCTTAACCCAGGACCGCCCAGAGGTTTCTGGCTTTTGCACATGTCTGTTGAAGGTCATATTTTCAAATGATTAAATCTTTGATCTAGGCTGCAGCCCTTACTCAATCCTGTTAGGACTGAATAGGGTGGAGATTTATTCCAAGTATCTCCATTGTATCAATTCTAAAATCAATCATGATTCAAAGAAATTCCTGTTCTATGCTTAAGCATAGGTCAAAGTCCTTTCCATTGTTCAGCAAAAGGTTTCTGTCCTAAAGTAATCTGAAGAAGGGAAGAGAAGGAACCTCCCATGCCAATGGGGTTCCCATTCCAATAGACTATCAGTAAGAAATTTTCCAAGTATGAAATATCCCAATGGTGAAATTTCCAACATTTATAAGTCTAAGGAATTTTGAGGTTTACATAGGCCACCTTCCTTTACGTTTTCTTTTTCATTATTTACCTGGATATACTTGATCTTTTGGTCTTTGAAATTAGCTTTGTTATGTTTTTTTCTAATTCAGTAAAAAGTTTTTTGATATTTCATTGGGTATTGTAAAGGGTGAATATTATGGTTGAGACTGAAAAAATCTAAATTTAAATGGTCGCCAAGGGAAATCCCAAATAATAAAATACCCAAGTCAGCTGACAAATTCTTATGGTGATTTAATTACAACAGGAGAAAGAAAATATTAGAGGGAGAAAGAGAGGGAAAGAAGGAAAGAGGGATAGAAAGAGAGAGGGAGAGAGGAAAGGAGTTTAACTTAGAACCACTCTGGCTCAGGCTGAGCCAAAGCGGCCCTTAAGGCCTTGGAAAGCCAAGGCAAAGAAAGGTGTCAATCCCTTATCACTCACGTGACTGGTCTGAAGGAAAGATGTCTGCCGAGCTCTTTCAAGCTCAAGCTTCAGAATCAAAGTAAACTCTAGCCATCTCCACTGGAAGTCATGAGAACTCCAGAGGCTGTTCTCTACCTTACTTCCTGCATCTCACATCTGCCAATGGTGGCTCAAGCTTGACTTAGGACAGCCCAGAGGTCTGTCCTTTTATTTGCACATGTCTGTTGAAGGCCATTTTCTCAGATAATTAAATCTTGAGTTTAATGGAG